>NW_027513492.1:0-47994 GCF_048772815.1 Callospermophilus lateralis
CGTCTACAGTAGCAGTTTTTATATTTAGGTTTCCCTCTGTTCTCTCCTATATAGATAGATGAATTTGGAACTCTAAATCCAACATGGTTTGTAATAGCTCTTTGAAACTTGATAAAATAAAAACGTTTTCAGTTTTGTCTCTATGGTTTGTTTCCTCTTCTAGTAGTCCTAGGCACAGACTGTGAAAAGCACTTTCACTGAGATTTGTTGCCAAGCTTCTAAGAAATAACGAGTTTCCAAAATACCAGCAAATATTTTTTCACATAATCTTGATTATGCTTGGAGGTAATGATCAGTACACAAATCCCACGTGGCTCACCAAATTTTGTTCTTCTAGGTTGAAGCGTTCGTCTACAGTAGCAGTTTTTATATTTAGGTTTCCCTCTGTTCTCTCGTATATAGATAGATGATTTTGGAACTCTAAATCCAACACGGTTTGTAGTAGCTCTTTGAAACTTGACAAAATGAAGGAGTTCTCAGTTTTGTCTCTATGGTTTGTTTCCTCTTCAAGTAGCCCTAGGCACAGACTGTGGAAATGTACTTTCATTGAGATGGGATGAGAGGCTTCTAAGAAATAACGAGTTTCCGAAATACCAGCAAATATTTTTTCACCCAAACTTGATGATACTTGGTGGTAATGATCAGTACACAAATCCAACTTGGCTCACCAACTTTTGTTCTTCTAGTTTGAAGCGTTCGTCTACAGTAGAAGTTTTTATATTTAGGTTTCCCTCAGTTCTTTCCTACATAGATGAAGATTTTTAACTCTAAATCCAACATGGTTTGTAGTAGCTCTTTGAAACTTGATAAAATAAAAAAGTTCTCAGTTTTGTCTCTATGGTTTGTTTCCTCTTCAAGTAGTCCTAGGCACAGACTGTGGAAAGCACTTTCACTGAGATGGGTTTCCAAACTTCTAAGAAATAACGAGATTCCAAAATACCAGCAAATATTTTTTCACCCAATCTTGATGATACTTGGTGGTAATGATCAGTACACAAATCCCACTTGGCTCACCAAATTTTGTTCTTCTAGGTTGATGCGTTCGTCTACAGTAGCAGTTGTTATGTTTAGGTTTCCCTCTGTTCTCTCATATATAGATAGATGAATTTGGAACTCTAAATCCAACATGGATTGTAGTAGCTCCTTGAAAGTTTATAAAATAAAGGAGTTCTCAGTTTTGTCTTTATTGTTTGTTTCCTCTTCAAGTAGTCCTAGGCACAGACTGTGGAAAGCACTTTCACTGAGATGGGTTGCCAAGTTTCTAAGAAATTACCAGTTTCCAAAATACCAGCAAAGATTTTTTCACCCAATCTTGATGATACATGGTGGTAATGATCAGTACACAAATCCCACTTGGCTCCCCAAATTTTGTTCTTCTAGGTTGATGCGTTCGTCTACAGTAGCAGCTTTTATACTTAGGTTTCCCTCTGTTCTCTCATATATAGATAGATGAATTTGGAACTCTAAATCCAACATGGTTTGTAGTAGCTCCTTGAACCTTGATAAAATAAAGGAGTTCTCAGTTTTGTCTCTATGGTTTGTTTCCTCTTCAAGTAGCCCTAGGCACAGACTGTGGAAAAGCACTTTCATTGAGATGGGTTGAGAAGCTTCTAAGAAATAACGAGTTTCCGAAATACCAGCAAATATTTGTTCACCCAATCTTGATGATACTTGGGGTAATGATCAGGACACAAATCCCACTTGGCTCACCAAATTTTGTTCTTCTAGGTTGAAGCGTTCGTCTACAGTAGCGGTTTTTATATTTGTTTCCCTCTGTTCTCTCCTATATAAATAGATGAATTTGGAACTCTAAATCCAACATGGTTTATAGTAGCTCTTTGAAACTTGACAAAATAAAGGAGTTCTCAGTTTTGTCTCTATTGTTTGTTTCCTCTTCCGGTAGCCCTAGGCACAGACTGTGGAAAAGCACTCTCATTGAGAGGGGTTGCCAAGCTTCTAAGAAATAACGAGTTTCCGAAATACCAGAAAATATTTGTTCACACAATCTAGTTGATACTTGGTGGTAATGATCAGTACACAAATCCCACTTGGCTCACCAAATTTTGTTCTTCTAGGTTGAAGCGTTCGTCTACAGTAGCAGTTTTTATATTTAGGTTTCCCTCTGTTCTCTCCTATATAGATAGATGATTTTGGAACTATAAATCCAACATGGTTTGTAGTAGCTCTTTGAAACTTGACAAAATGAAGGAGTTCTCAGTTTTGTCTCTATGGTTTGTTTTCCTCTTCAAGTAGCCCTAGGCACAGATTGTGGAAATGTACTTTCATTGAGATGGGTTGAGAAGCTTCTAAGAAATAACGAGTTTCCGAAATGCCAGCAAATATTTTTTCACCCAAACTTGATGATACTTGGTGGTAATGATCAGTACACAAATCCCACTTGGATCACCAAATTTTGTTCTTCTAGTTTTACGCTTTCGTCTACAGTAGCAGTTTTTATAGTTAGGTTTCCCTCTGTTCTCTCATATATAGATAGATGAATTTGGAACTCTAAATCCAACATGGTTTGTCGTAGCTCCTTGAAACTTGAAAAAATAAAGGAGTTCTCAGTTTTGTCTCTATGGTTTGTTTCCTCTACCAGTAGCCCTAGGCACAGACTGTGGAAAAGCACTTTCATTGAGAGGGGTTGCCAAGCTTCTAAGAAATAACGAGTTTCCGAAATACCAGAAAATATTTTTTACCCAAACTTGATGATACTTGGTGGTAATGATCAGTACACAAATCCCACTTGGCTCACCAAATTTTGTGCTTTCAGGTTGATCCGTTCGTCTACAGTAGCAGTTTTTATAGTTAGGTTTCCCTCTGTTCTCTCATATATAGATAGATGAATTTGGAACTCTAAATCCAACATGGTTTGTAGTAACTCTTTGAAACTTGATAAAATAGAAAAGTTCTCAGTTTTTCTATATGGTTTGTTTCCTCTTCAAGTACTCCTAGGCACAGACTGTGGAAAGCACTTTCACTGAGATGGGTTGCCAAGCTTCTGAGAAATAACGAGTTCCCAAAATACCAGCAAATATTTTTTCACCCAATCTTGATGATACTTGGTGGTAATGATCAGTACACAAATCCCACTTGGCTCACCAAATTTTGTTCTTCTAGATTGATTCGTTCGTCTACAGTAGCAGTTTTTATAGTTAGGTTTCCCTCTGTTCTCTCATATATAGATAGATGAATTTGGAACTCTAAATCCAATATGGTTTGTAGTAGCTCTTTGAAACTTGATAAAATAAAGGAGTTCTCAGTTTTGTCTCTTTGGTTTGTGTCCTCTTCAAGTAGCCCTAGGCACAGACTGTGGAAAAGCACTTTCATTTAGAGGGGTTGCCATGCTTCTAAGAAATAACGAATTTCCGAATACCAGCAAATATTTTTTCACCCAATATTGATGATACTTGGTGGTAATGATCAGTACACAAATCCCACTTGGCTCACCAAATTTTGTTCTTCTAGTTTTACGCTTTCGTCTACAGTAGCAGTTTTTATAGTTAGGTTTCCCTCTGTTCTCTCATATATAGATAGATGAATTTGGAACTCTAAATCAAACATGGTTTGTAGTAGCTCTTTGAAACTTGACAAAATAAAGGAGTTCTCAGTTTGTCTCTATGGTTTGTTTCCTCTTCAAGTAGCCCTAGGCACAGACTGTTGAAAAGCACTTTCATGGAGAGGGGTTGCCAAGCTTCTTAGAAATTACGAGTTTCCGAAATACCAGCAAATATTTTTCACCCAATCTTGATGATACTTGGTGGTAATGATCAGTACACAAATCCCACTTGGCTCACCAAATTTTGTTCTTCTAGGTTGAAGCGTTCGTCTACAGTAGCAGTTTTTATATTTAGGTTTCCCACTGTTCTCTCGTATATAGATAGATGATTTTGGAACTCTAAATCCAACATGGTTTGTAGTAGCTCTTTGAAACTTGACAAAATGAAGGAGTTCTCAGTTTTGTCTCTATGGTTTGTTTCCTCTTCAAGTAGCCCTAGGCACAGACTGTGGAAATGTACTTTCATTGAGATGGGATGAGAGGCTTCTAAGAAATAACGAGTTTCCGAAATACCAGCAAATATTTTTTCACCCCAAACTTGATGATACTTGGTGGTAATGATCAGTACACAAATCCCACTTGGCTCACCAATTTTTGTTCTTCTAGTTTGAAGCGTTCGTCTACAGTAGCAGTTTTTATATTTAGGTTTCCCTCTGTTCTCTACTATATAGATGAAGAATTTTAACTCTAAATCCAACATGGTTTGTAGTAGCTCTTTGAAACTTGATAAAATAAAAAAGTTCTCAGTTTTGTCTCTATGGTTTGTTTCCTCTTCAATAGTCCTAGGCACAGACTGTGGAAAGCACTTTCACTGAGATGGGTTTCCAAACTTCTAAGAAATAACGAGATTCCAAAATACCAGCAAATATATTTTCACCCAATCTTGATGATACTTGGTGGTAATGATCAGTACACAATTCCCACTTGGCTCACCAAATTTTGTTCTTCTAGGTTGATGCGTTCGTCTACAGTAGCAGTTGTTATGTTTAGGTTTCCCTCTGTTCTCTCATATATAGATAGATGAATTTGGAACTCTAAATCCAACATGGATTGTAGTAGCTCCTTGAAAGTTTATAAAATAAAGGAGTTCTCAGTTTTGTCTTTATGGTTTGTTCCCTCTTCAAGTAGTCCTAGGCACAGACTGTGGAAAGCACTTTCACTGAGATGGGTTGCCAAGTTTCTAAGAAATTACCAGTTTCCAAAATACCAGCAAAGATTTTTTCACCCAATCTTGATGATACATGGTGGTAATGATCAGTACACAAATCCCACTTGGCTCCCCAAATTTTGTTCTTCTAGGTTGATGCGTTCGTCTACAGTAGCAGGTTTTATACTTAGGTTTCCCTCTGTTCTCTCATATATAGATAGATGAATTTGGAACTCTAAATCCAACATGGTTTGTAGTAGCTCCTTGAACCTTGATAAAATAAAGGAGTTCTCAGTTTTGTCTCTATGGTTTATTTCCTCTTCAAGTAGCCCTAGGCACAGACTGTGGAAAAGCACTTTCATTGAGATGGGTTGAGAAGCTTCTAAGAAATAACGAGTTTCCGAAATACCAGCAAATATTTGTTCACCCAATCTTGATGATACTTGGGGGTAATGATCAGGACACAAATCCCACTTGCTCACCAAATTTTGTTCTTCTAGGTTGAAGCGTTCGTCTACAGTAGCGGTTTTTATATTTTGTTTCCCTCCGTTCTCTCCTATATAAATAGATATATTTGGAACTCTAAATCCAACATGGTTTATAGTAGCTCTTTGAAACTTGACAAAATAAAGGAGTTCTCAGTTTTGTCTCTATTGTTTGTTTCCTCTTCCGGTAGCCCTAGGCACAGACTGTGGAAAAGCACTCTCATTGAGAGGAGTTGCCAAGCTTCTAAGAAATAACGAGTTTCCGAAATACCAGCAAATATTTGTTCACACAATCTAGTTGATACTTGGTGGTATTGATCAGTACACAAATCCCACTTGGCTCACCAAATTTTGTTCTTCTAGGTTGAAGCGTTCGTCTACAGTAGCAGTTTTATATTTAGGTTTCCCTCTGTTCTCTCCTATATAGATAGATGATTTTGGAACTCTAAATCCAACATGGTTTGTAGTAGCTCTTTGAAACTTGACAAAATGAAGGAGTTCTCAGTTTTGTCTCTATGGTTTGTTTCCTCTTCAAGTAGCCCTAGGCACAGACTGTGGAAAAGCACTTTCATTGAGAGGGGTTGCCAAGCTTCTAAGAAATAACGAGTTTCCGAAATACCAGCAAATATTTTTTCACCCAATCTTGATGACACTTGGTATTAATGATCAGTACACAAATCACACTTGGCTCACGAAATTTTGTTCTTCTAGGTTGATGCATTCGTCTACAGTAGCAGTTTTAATAGGTAGGTTTCACACTGTTCTCTCATATATAGATAGATGAATTTGGAACTCTAAATCCAACATGGTTTGTAGTAGCTCTTTGAAACTTGAAAAAATAAAGGAGTTCTCATTTTTTTCTTTATGGTTTGTTTCCTCTTCCAGTAGCCCTAGGCACAGACTGTGAAAAGCACTTTCATTGAGATGGGTTGACAAGCTTCTAAGAAATAACGAGTTTCCAAAATACCAGTAAATATATTTTCACCCAATCTTGATGATACTTGGTGGTAATGATCAGTACACAAATCCCACTTGGCTCACCAAATTTTGTTCTTCTAGGTTGAAGCGTTCGTCTACAGTAGCAGTTTTTATATTTAGGTTTCCCTGTGTTCTCTCCTATATAGATAGATGAATTTGTAACACTAAATCCAAAATGGTGTGTAGTAGCTCTTTGAAACTTGACAAAATAAAGGAGTTCTCAGTTTTGTCTCTATGGTTTGTTTCCTCTTCAAGTAGCCCTAGGCACAGACTGTGGAAAAGTACTTTCATTGAGATGGGTTGAGAAGCTTCTAAGAAATTACAAGTTTCCGAAATACCAGCAAATATTTTTTCACCCAATCTTGATGATACTTGTTGGTAATGATCAGTACACAAATCCCACTTGGTTCAACAAATTTTGTTCTTCTAGGTTGAAGCGTTCGTCTACAGTAGCAGTTTTTATATTTAGGTTTCTCTCTGTTCTCTCCTGTATAGATAGATGAATTTGGAACTCTAAATCCAACATGGATTTTAGTAGCTCTTTGAAACTTGACAAAATAAAGGAGTTCTCAGGTTTGTCTCTATGGTTTGTTTCCTCTTCAAGTAGCCCTAGACACAGGCTGTGGAAAAGCACTTTCATTGAGAGGGGTTGCCAAGCTTCTAAGAAATTACGAGTTTCCGAAATACCAGCAAATATTTCATCACTAAATTTTGATGATTATTGGTGGTAATGATCAGTACACAAATCCCACTTGGTTCAACAAATTTTGTTCTTCTAGGTTGAAGCGTTCGTCTACAGTAGCAGTTTTTATATTTAGGTTTCTCTCTGTTCTCTCCTGTATAGATAGATGAATTTGGAACTCTAAATCCAACATGGTTTGTAGTAGCTCTTTGAAACTTGACAAAATAAAGGAGTTCTCAGTTTTTTCTCTATGGTTTGTTTCGTCTTCAAGTACCCCTAGGCACAGACTGTGGAAAGCACTTTCATTGAGAGGGGTTTCCAAGCTTCTAAGAAATAACGAGTTTCCAAAATACCAGCAAATATTTTTTCACCCAATCTTGATGATACTCGGTGGTAATGATCAGTACACAAATCCCACTTGGCTCACCAAATTTTGTTCTTCTAGGTTGATGCGTTCATCTAGAGTAGGTGTTTTTATATTTAGGTTTCACTCTGTTCTCTCATATATAGATAGATGAATTTGGAACTCTAAATCCAACATGGTTTGTAGTAGCTCTTTGACACCCGAAAAAATAAACTAGTTCTCAGTTTACTCTCTATGGATTGTTTCCTCTTCAAAAGCCCTAGGCACAGAGTGTGGAAGCACTTTCATTGAGATGGGTTGCCAAGCTTCTAAGAAAGAACGAGTTTAGAAAATACCAGCAAATATTTTTTCACCCAATCTTGATGATACTTGGTGGTAATGATCAGTACACAAATCCCACTTGGCTCACCAAATTTTGTTCTTCTAGGTTGACGCATTCGTCTACAGTAGCAGTTTTTATATTTAGGTTTCCTCTGTTCTCTCCTATATAGATTGATGAATTTGGAACTCTAAATCCAACATGGTTTGTAGTAGCTCTTTGAAACTTGACAAAATAAAGGAGTTCTCAGTTTTGTCTCTATGGTTTGTTTCCTCTTCCAGTAGCCCTAGGGAGAGACTGTAAAAAACACTTTCATAGAGATGGGTTGCCAAGCTTCTAAGAAATTACGAGTTTCCGAAATACCAGCAAATATTTTTTCAACCTATCTTGATGATACTTGATGGTAATGATCAGTACACAAATCCAACTTTTCTCACCCAATTTTGTTCTTCTAGGTTGAAGCGTTCGTCTACAGTAGCTGTTTTTTTATTTAGGTTTTCCTCTGTTCTCTCCTATATGGATAGATGAATTTGGAACATCTAAAAACAACACGGTTTGTAGTAGCTCTTTGAAACTTGACAAAATAAAGGAGTTCTCAGTTTTGTCTCTATGGTTTGTTTCCTCTTCAAGTCGCCCTAGGCACCGACTGTGGAAAAGCACTTTCATTGAGAGGGGTATCCAAGCTTCTAAGAAATTACGAGTTTCCGATATACCAGCAAATATTTTTTAACCCAATCTTGATGATGCTTGTTGCTAATGATCAGTACACAAATACCACTTGGCTCACCAAATTTTGTTCTTCTAGGTTGAAGCGTTCGTCTACAATAGTAGTTTTTATATTTAGGTTTCCCTCTATTCTCTCCTATATAGATAGATGAATTTGGAACTCTAAATCCAACATGGTTTGTAGTAGCTCTTTGAAACTTGACAAAATAAAGGAGTTCTCAGTTTTGTCTCTATGGTTTGTTTCCTCTTAAAGTAGCCCTAGGCACAGACTGTGGAAAAGCACTTTCATTGAGAGGGGTTGCCAAGCTTCAAAGAAATAACGAGTTTCCGAAATTCCAGCAAATATTTTTAGACCCAATCTTGATGATACTTGGTGGTAATGATCAGTACACAAATCCCACTTGGCTCACCAAATTTTGTTCTTCTAGGTTGAAGCGATCGTCTACAGTAGCAGTTTTTATATTTAGGTTTCCCTCTGTTCTCTCCTGTATAGATAGATGAATTTGGAACTCTAAATCCAACATGGTTTGTAGTAGTTCTTTGAAACTTGACAAAATAAAGGAGTTCTCAGTTTTGTCTCTATGGATTGTTTCCTCTTCAATTAGCCCTAGGCACAAACTGTGGAAAAGCACTTTCATTGAGAGGGGTTGCCAAGCTTCTAAGAAATAACGAGTTTCCGAAATTCCAGCAAATATTTTTTCACCCAATCTTGATGATACTTGGTGGTAATGATCAGTACTCAAATCTCACTTGGCTCACCAAATTTTGTTCTTCTAGGTTTAAGCGTTCGTCTACAGTAGAAGTTTTTATATTTAGGTTTCACTCTGTTCTCTCATATATAGATAGATGAATTTGGAACTCTAAATCCAACATGGTTTGTAGTAGCTCTTTGAAACTTGACAAAATAAAGGAGTTCTGAGTTTTGTCTGTATGGTTTGTTTCCTCTTCAAGTAGCCCTAGGCACAGACTGTGGAAAAGCACTTTCATTGAGAGGGGTTGCCAAGCTTCTAAGAAATAACGAGTTTCCGAAATACGAGCAATTATTTTTTCACCCAATCTTGATGATACTTGTTGCTAATGATCAGTACACAAATCCAACTTGGCTCACCAAATTTTGTTCTTCTAGGTTGAAGCGCTTCTCTACAGTAGCAGTTTTTATATTTAGGATTCTCTCTGTTCTCTCCTATACAGATAGATGAATTTGGAACTCTAAATCCAACAGGGATTGTAGTAGCTCTTTGAAACATGACAAAAAAGGAGTTCTCAGTTTTGTCTCTATGGTTTGTTTAATCTTCAAGTAGCCCTAGGCACAGACTGTGGAAAGCACTTTCATTGAGAGGGGTTGCCAAGCTTTTTAGAAATAACGAGTTTCCAAAATACCAGCAAATATTTTTTCACCAAATCTTGATGATACTTGGTGGTAATGATCAGTACACCAATCCCACTTGGCTCACCAAATTTTCTTCTACTAGTTTGAAGCTTTCGTCTACAGTAGCAGTTTTTTTATTTAGGTTTCCCTCTGTTCTCTCCTATATAGATAGATGAATTTGGGAACTCTAAATCCAACATGGTTTGTAGTAGCTCTTTGAAACTTGACAAAATAAAGGAGTTCTCAGTTTTGTCTCCATGGTTTGTTTCATCTTCAAGTAGCCCTATGCACAGACTGTGGAAAGCACTTTCATTGAGATGGGTTGACTATCTTCTAAGAAATAACGAGTTTCCAAAATACCAGCAAATATTTTTTACCCAATCTTGATGATACTTGGTGGTAATGATCAGTACACCAATCCCACTAGGCTCACCAATTTTGTTCTTCTAGGTTGAAGCGTTCGTCTACAGGAGCAGTGTTTATATTTAGGTTTCCCTCTGTTCTCTCCTATATAGATAGATCAATTTGGAACTCTAAATCCAACATGGTTTGTATTAGCTCTTTGAAACTTGACATAATAAAGGAGTTCTCAGTTTTGTCTCTATGGTTTGTTTCCTCTTCAAGTAGCCCTTGGCACAGACTGTGAAAACCACTTTCATTGAGAGTCGTTGCTAAGCTTCTAAGAAATTACGAGTTTCCGAAATACCAGCAAAATATTTTTTCCCCAATCTTGATGATACTTGGTGGTAATGATCAGTACACAAATCCCACTTGGCTCACCAAATTTTGTTCTTCTAGGTTGAAGCGTTCGTCTACAGTAGCAGTGTTTTATATTTAGGTTTCACTCTGTTCTCTCCTATATAGATAGATCAATTTGGAACTCTAAATCCAACATGGTTTTTAGTAACACATTGAAACTTGACAAAATACAGGACTTCTCAGTTTTGTCTCTATGGTTTGTTTCCTCTTCAAGTAGCCCTAGGCACAGACTGTGGAAAAGCACTTTCATTGAGAGGGGTTGTCAAGCTTCTAAGAAATTAGGAGTTTCCGAAATTCCAGCAAATATTTATTCACCCAATCTTCATGATACTTGGTGGTAATGATCAGTACACAAATCCCACTTGGCTCACCAAATTTTGTTGATCTAGGTTGAAGCGTTCGTCTACAGTCGCAGTTTTTATATTTAGGTTTCACTCTGTTCTCTCCTATATAGATAGATAAATTTGGAACTATAAATACAACATGGTTTGTAGTAGCTCGTTGAAACTTGACAAAATAAAGTTTTTCTCAGTTTTGTCTCTATGGTTTGTTTCCTCTTCAAGTAGCCCTAGGCACAGACTTTGGAAAAGCACTTTCATTGAGAGGGGTTGCCAAGCTTCTAAGAAATAACGAGTTTCCGAAATACCAGCAAATATTTTTTCACCCAATCTTGATGATATCTTGCTAATGATCAGTACACAAATCCAACTTGGCTCACCAAATTTTGTTCTTCTAGGTTGAGACGTTCGTCTACAGTGGCAGTTTTTATATTTAGGTTTCACTCTGTTCTCTCCTATATAGATAGATGAATTTGGAACTCTAAATCCAACATGGTTTGTAGTAGCTCCTTGAAACTTGAAAAAATAAAGGAGTTCTCAGTTTTGTCTCTATGGTTTGTTTCCTCTTCAAGTAGCCCTAGGCACAGACTGTGGAAAAGCACTTTCATTGAGAGGGGTTGCCAAGCTTCTAAGAAATAACGAGTTTCCGAAATTCCAGCAAATACTTTTAGACCCAATCTTGATGATACTTGGTGGTAATGATCAGTACACAAATCCCACTTGGCTCAACAAATTTTGTTCTTCTAGGTTGAAGCGTTCGTCTACAGTAGCAGTTTTTATATTTAGGTTTCCCTCTGTTCTCTCCTGTATAGATAGATGAATTTGGAACTCTAAATCCAACATGGTTTGTAGTAGCTCTTTGAAACTTGACAAAATAAAGGAGTTCTCAGTTTTGTCTCTATGGATTGTTTCCTCTTCAAGTAGCCCTAGGCACCAACTGTGGAATAGCACTTTCATTGAGAGGGGTTGCCAAGCTTCTAAGAAATAACGAGTTTCCGAAATACCAGCAAATATTTTTACACCCAATCTTGATGATACTTGTTGGTAATGATCAGTACACAAATCCCACTTGGCTCACCAATTTTGTTCTTCTAGTTTAAAGCTTTCGTCTACTGTAGCAGTTTTTATATTTAGGTTTCCCTCTCTTCTCTCCTATATAGATAGACGAATTTGGAACTCCAAATCCAACACAGTTTGTAGTAGCTCTTTGAAACTTGACAAAATAAAGGAGTTCTCAGTTTTGTCTCTATGGTTTTGTTTCCTCTTCAAGTAGCCCTAGGGAGAGACTGTGGAAAGCACTTTCATAGAGATGGGTTGCAAAGCTTCTAAGAAATAACGAGTTTCCGAAATACCAGCAAATATTTTTTCACCCAATCTTGATGATCCTTGGTGGTAATGATCAGTACACAAATCCCACTTGGCTCACCAAATTTTGTTCTTCTAGGTTGAAGCGTTCGTCTACAGTAGCAGTTTTTATATTTAGGTTTCCTCTGTTCTCTCCTGTATAGATAGATGAATTTGGAACCTTAATCCAACATGGTTTGTAGTAGCTCTTTGAAACTTGACAAAATAAAGGAGTTCTCAGTTTTGTCTCTATGGATTGTTTCCTCTTCAAGTAGCCCTAGGCACCAACTGTGGAAAAGCACTTTCATTGAGATGGGTTGCCAAGCTTCTAAGAAATAACGAGTTTCCGAAATACCAGCAAATATTTTTTCACCCAATCTTGATGATACTTCTTGCTAATGATCAGTACACAAATCCAACTTGGCTCACCAAATTTTGTTCTTCTAAGTTGAAACGTTCGTCTACAGTGGCAGTTTTTATATTTAGGTTTCACTCTGTTCTCTCCTATATAGATAGATGAATTTGGAACTCTAAATCCAACATGGTTTGTAGTAGCTCCTTGAAACTTGAAAAAATAAAGGAGTTCTCAGTTTTGTCTCTATAGTTTGTTTCCTCTTCAAGTAGCCCTAGGCACAGACTGTGGAAAAGCACTTTCAGTGAGAGGGTTTGCCAAGCTTATAAGAAATTACGAGTTTCGAAATACCAGCAAATATTTTTTCACCCCAATCTTGATGATACTTGTTGCTAATGATCAGTACACAAATCCCACTTGGCTCACCAAATTTTTTTCTTCTAGGTTGAAGCCTTCGTCTACAGTAGCAGTTTTTATATTTAGGTTTCCCTCTGTTCTCTCCTATATAGATAGATGAATTTGGAACTCTAAAATCCAACATGGTTTGTAGTAGCTCTTTGAAACTTAATAAAATAAAGGAGTTCTCTGTTTTGTCTCTATGGTTTGTTTCCTCTTCAAGTAGCCCTAGGCACAGACTTTGGAAAAGCACTTTCATTGAGAGGGGTTGCCAAGCTTCTAAGAAATAACGAGTTTCCGAAATACCAGCAAATATTTTTTCACCCAATCTTGATGATACTTCTTGCTAATGATCAGTTCACAAATCCAACTTGGTGCACCAAATTTTGTTCTTCTAGGTTGAAACGTTCGTCTACAGTGGCAGTTTTTATATTTAGGTTTCACTCTGTTCTCTCCTATATAAATAGATGAATTTGGAACTCTAAATCCAACATGGTTTGTAGTAGCTCCTTGAAACTTGAAAAAATAAAGGAGTTCTCAGTTTTGTCTCTATGGTTTGTTTCCTCTTCAAGTAGCCCTAGGCACAGACTGTGGAAAAGCACTTTCAGTGAGAGGGTTTGCCAAGCTTATAAGAAATTACGAGTTTCGAAATACCAGCAAATATTTTTTCACCCAATCTTGATGATACATGTTGCTAATCATCAGTACACAAATCCCACTTTGCTCACCAAATTTTGTTCTTCTAGATTGAAACGTTCGTCTACCGTAGCAGTTTTTATATTTAGGTTTCCCTCTGTTCTCCCCTATATAGATAGATGAATTTGGAACTCTAAATCCAACATGGTTTGTAGTAGCTCTTTGAAACTTGACAAAATAAAGGAGTTCTCAGTTTTTGTCTCTATGGTTTGTTTCCTCTTCAAGTAGCCCTAGGCACAGACTGTGGAAAGCACTTTCATAGAGATGGGTTGCAAAGCTTCTAAGAAATAACGAGTTTCCGAAATACCAGCAAATATTTTTTCACCCAATCTTGATGATACTTGGTGGTAATGATCAGTACACAAATCCCACTTGGCTCACCAAATTTTGTTCTTCTAGTTTGAAGCGTCCGTCTACAGTAGCAGTTTTATATTTAGGTTTCCCTCTGTTCTCTCCTGTATAGATAGATGAATTTGGAACCTTAATCCAACATGGTTTGTAGTAGCTCTTTGAAACTTGACAAAATAAAGGAGTTCTCTGTTTAGTCTCTATGCTTTGTTTCCTCTTCAAGTAGCCCTAGGCACAGACTTTGGAAAAGCACTTTCATTGAGAGGGGTTGCCAAGATTCTAAGAAATAACGAGTTTCCGAAATACCAGCAAATATTTTTTCAACCTATCTTGATGATACTTGTTGCTAATGATCAGTACACAAATCCCACTTGGCTCACCAAATTTTGTTCTTCTAGATTGAAACGTTCGTCTACCGTAGCAGTTTTTAATATTTAGGTTTCCCTCTGTTCTCTCCTATATAGATAGATGAATTTGGAACTCTAAATCCAACATGGTTTGTAGTAGCTCGTTGAAACTTGACAAAATAAAGGAGTTCTCAGTTTTGTCTCTATGGTTTGTTTCCTCTTCAAGTAGCCCTAGGCACAGACTGTGGAAAAGCACTTTCATTGAGAGCGGTTGCCAAGCTTCTAAGAAATAACGAGTTTCCGAAATTCCAGCAAATATTTTTAGACCCAATCTTGATGATACTTGGTGGTAATGATCAGTACACAAATCCCACTTGGCTCACCAAATTTTGTTCTTCTAGGTTGAAGCGTTCGTCTACAGTAGCAGTTTTTATATTTAGGTTTCCCTCTGTTCTCTCCTGTATAGATAGATGAATTTGGAACTCTAAATCCAACATGGTTTGTAGTAGCTCTTTGAAACTTGACAAAATAAAGGAGTTCTCAGTTTTGTCTCTATGGATTGTTTCCTCTTCAAGTAGCCCTAGGCACCAACTGTGGAATAGCACTTTCATTGAGAGGGGTTGCCAAGCTTCTAAGAAATAACGAGTTTCCGAAATACCAGCAAATATTTTTACACCCAATCTTGATGATACTTGTTGGTAATGATCAGTACACAAATCCCACTTGGCTCACCAAATTTTGTTCTTCTAGTTTGAAGCTTTCGTCTACTGTAGCAGTTTTTATATTTAGGTTTCCCTCTCTTCTCCCCTATATAGATAGACGAATTTTGAACTCTAAATCCAACATGGTTTGTAGTAGCTCTTTGAAATTTGACAAAATAAAGGAGTTCTCAGTTTTGTCTCTATGGTTTGTTTCCTCTTCAAGTAGCCCTAGGGAGAGACTGTGGAAAGCACTTTCATAGAGATGGGTTGCAAAGCTTCTAAGAAATAACGAGTTTCCGAAATACCAGCAAATATTTTTTCACCCAATCTTGATGATACTTGGTGGTAATGATCAGTACACAAATCCCACTTGGCTCACCAAATTTTGTTTTTCTAGGTTGAAGCGTTCGTCTACAGTAGCAGTTTTTATATTTAGGTTTCCCTCTGTTCTCTCCTGTATAGATAGATGAATTTGGAACTCTAAATCCAGCATGGTTTGTAGTAGCTCTTTGAAACTTGACAAAATAAAGGAGTTCTCAGTTTTGTCTCTATGGATTGTTTCCTCTTCAAGTAGCCCTAGGCACCAACTGTGGAATAGCACTTTCATTGAGAGGGGTTGCCAAGCTTCTAAGAAATAACGAGTTTCCGAAATACCAGCAAATATTTTTACACCCAATCTTGATGATACTTGTTGGTAATGATCAGTACACAAATCCCACTTGGCTCACCAAATTTTGTTCTTCTAGTTTAAAGCTTTCGTCTACTGTAGCAGTTTTTATATTTAGGTTTCCCTCTCTTCTCTCCTATATAGATAGACGAATTTGGAACTCCAAATCCAACACAGTTTGTAGTAGCTCTTTGAAACTTGACAAAATAAAGGAGTTCTCAGTTTTGTCTCTATGGTTTTGTTTCCTCTTCAAGTAGCCCTAGGGAGAGACTGTGGAAAGCACTTTCATAGAGATGGGTTGCAAAGCTTCTAAGAAATAACGAGTTTCCGAAATACCAGCAAATATTTTTTCACCCAATCTTGATGATCCTTGGTGGTAATGATCAGTACACAAATCCCACTTGGCTCACCAAATTTTGTTCTTCTAGGTTGAAGCGTTCGTCTACAGTAGCAGTTTTTATATTTAGGTTTCCCTCTGTTCTCTCCTGTATAGATAGATGAATTTGGAACCTTAATCCAACATGGTTTGTAGTAGCTCTTTGAAACTTGACAAAATAAAGGAGTTCTCAGTTTTGTCTCTATGGATTGTTTCCTCTTCAAGTAGCCCTAGGCACCAACTGTGGAAAAGCACTTTCATTGAGATGGGTTGCCAAGCTTCTAAGAAATAACGAGTTTCCGAAATACCAGCAAATATTTTTTCACCCAATCTTGATGATACTTCTTGCTAATGATCAGTACACAAATCCAACTTGGCTCACCAAATTTTGTTCTTCTAAGTTGAAACGTTCGTCTACAGTGGCAGTTTTTATATTTAGGTTTCACTCTGTTCTCTCCTATATAGATAGATGAATTTGGAACTCTAAATCCAACATGGTTTGTAGTAGCTCCTTGAAACTTGAAAAAATAAAGGAGTTCTCAGTTTTGTCTCTATAGTTTGTTTCCTCTTCAAGTAGCCCTAGGCACAGACTGTGGAAAAGCACTTTCAGTGAGAGGGTTTGCCAAGCTTATAAGAAATTACGAGTTTCGAAATACCAGCAAATATTTTTTCACCCAATCTTGATGATACTTGTTGCTAATGATCAGTACACAAATCCCACTTGGCTCACCAAATTTTGTTCTTCTAGTTTGAAGCGTCCGTCTACAGTAGCAGTTTTTATATTTAGGTTTCCCTCTGTTCTCTCCTGTATAGATAGATGAATTTGGAACCTTAATCCAACATGGTTTGTAGTAGCTCTTTGAAACTTGACAAAATAAAGGAGTTCTCTGTTTAGTCTCTATGCTTTGTTTCCTCTTCAAGTAGCCCTAGGCACAGACTTTGGAAAAGCACTTTCATTGAGAGGGGTTGCCAAGATTCTAAGAAATAACGAGTTTCCGAAATACCAGCAAATATTTTTTCAACCTATCTTGATGATACTTGTTGCTAATGATCAGTACACAAATCCCACTTGGCTCACCAAATTTTGTTCTTCTAGATTGAAACGTTCGTCTACCGTAGCAGTTTTTATATTTAGGTTTCCCTCTGTTCTCTCCTATATAGATAGATGAATTTGGAACTCTAAATCCAACATGGTTTGTAGTAGCTCGTTGAAACTTGACAAAATAAAGGAGTTCTCAGTTTTGTCTCTATGGTTTGTTTCCTCTTCAAGTAGCCCTAGGCACAGACTGTGGAAAAGCACTTTCATTGAGAGCGGTTGCCAAGCTTCTAAGAAATAACGAGTTTCCGAAATTCCAGCAAATATTTTTAGACCCAATCTTGATGATACTTGGTGGTAATGATCAGTACACAAATCCCACTTGGCTCACCAAATTTTGTTCTTCTAGGTTGAAGCGTTCGTCTACAGTAGCAGTTTTTATATTTAGGTTCCCTCTGTTCTCTCCTGTATAGATAGATGAATTTGGAACTCTAAATCCAACATGGTTTGTAGTAGCTCTTTGAAACTTGACAAAATAAAGGAGTTCTCAGTTTTGTCTCTATGGATTGTTTCCTCTTCAAGTAGCCCTAGCACCAACTGTGGAATAGCACTTTCATTGAGAGGGGTTGCCAAGCTTCTAAGAAATAACGAGTTTCCGAAATACCAGCAAATATTTTTACACCCAATCTTGATGATACTTGTTGGTAATGATCAGTACACAAATCCCACTTGGCTCACCAAATTTTGTTCTTCTAGTTTGAAGCTTTCGTCTACTGTAGCAGTTTTTATATTTAGGTTTCCCTCTCTTCTCCCCTATATAGATAGACGAATTTTGAACTCTAAATCCAACATGGTTTGTAGTAGCTCTTTGAAATTTGACAAAATAAAGGAGTTCTCAGTTTTGTCTCTATGGTTTGTTTCCTCTTCAAGTAGCCCTAGGGAGAGACTGTGGAAAGCACTTTCATAGAGATGGGTTGCAAAGCTTCTAAGAAATAACGAGTTTCCGAAATACCAGCAAATATTTTTTCACCCAATCTTGATGATACTTGGTGGTAATGATCAGTACACAAATCCCACTTGGCTCACCAAATTTTGTTTTTCTAGGTTGAAGCGTTCGTCTACAGTAGCAGTTTTTATATTTAGGTTTCCCTCTGTTCTCTCCTGTATAGATAGATGAATTTGGAACTCTAAATCCAGCATGGTTTGTAGTAGCTCTTTGAAACTTGACAAAATAAAGGAGTTCTCAGTTTTGTCTCTATGGATTGTTTCCTCTTCAAGTAGCCCTAGGCACCAACTGTGGAATAGCACTTTCATTGAGAGGGGTTGCCAAGCTTCTAAGAAATAACGAGTTTCCGAAATACCAGCAAATATTTTTACACCCAATCTTGATGATACTTGTTGGTAATGATCAGTACACAAATCCCACTTGGCTCACCAAATTTTGTTCTTCTAGTTTAAAGCTTTCGTCTACTGTAGCAGTTTTTATATTTAGGTTTCCCTCTCTTCTCTCCTATATAGATAGACGAATTTGGAACTCCAAATCCAACACAGTTTGTAGTAGCTCTTTGAAACTTGACAAAATAAAGGAGTTCTCAGTTTTGTCTCTATGGTTTTGTTTCCTCTTCAAGTAGCCCTAGGGAGAGACTGTGGAAAGCACTTTCATAGAGATGGGTTGCAAAGCTTCTAAGAAATAACGAGTTTCCGAAATACCAGCAAATATTTTTTCACCAATCTTGATGATCCTTGGTGGTGATCAGTACACAATCCCACTTGGCTCACCAAATTTTGTTCTTCTAGGTGAAGCGTTCGTCTACAGTAGCAGTTTTTATATTTAGGGTTTCCCTCTGTTCTCTCCTGTATAGATAGATGAATTTGGAACCTTAATCCAACATGGTTTGTAGTAGCTCTTTGAAACTTGACAAAATAAAGGAGTTCTCAGTTTTGTCTCTATGGATTGTTTCCTCTTCAAGTAGCCCTAGGCACCAACTGTGGAAAGCACTTTCATTGAGATGGGTTGCCAAGCTTCTAAGAAATAACGAGTTACCGAAATACCAGCAAATATTTTTTTCACCCAATCTTGATGATACTTCTTGCTAATGATCAGTACACAAATCCAACTTGGCTCACCAAATTTTGTTCTTCTAAGTTGAAACGTTCGTCTACAGTGGCAGTTTTTATATTTAGGTTTCACTCTGTTCTCTCCTATATAGATAGATGAATTTGGAACTCTAAATCCAACATGGTTTGTAGTAGCTCCTTGAAACTTGAAAAAATAAAAGGAGTTCTCAGTTTTGTCTCTATAGTTTGTTTCCTCTTCAAGTAGCCCTAGGCACAGACTGTGGAAAAGCACTTTCAGTGAGAGGGTTTGCCAAGCTTATAAGAAATTACGAGTTTCGAAATACCAGCAAATATTTTTTCACCCAATCTTGATGATACTTGTTGCTAATGATCAGTACACAAATCCCACTTGGCTCACCAAATTTTGTTCTTCTAGTTTGAAGCGTCCGTCTACAGTAGCAGTTTTTATATTTAGGTTTCCCTCTGTTCTCTCCTGTATAGATAGATGAATTTGGAACCTTAATCCAACATGGTTTGTAGTAGCTCTTTGAAACTTGACAAAATAAAGGAGTTCTCTGTTTAGTCTCTATGCTTTGTTTCCTCTTCAAGTAGTCCTAGGCACAGACTTTGGAAAAGCACTTTCATTGAGAGGGGTTGCCAAGATTCTAAGAAATAACGAGTTTCCGAAATACCAGCAAAATATTTTTTCAACCTATCTTGATGATACTTGTTGCTAATGATCAGTACACAAATCCCACTTGGCTCACCCAAATTTTGTTCTTCTAGATTGAAACGTTCGTCTACCGTAGCAGTTTTTATATTTAGGTTTCCCTCTGTTCTCTCCTATATAGATAGATGAATTTGGAACTCTAAATCCAACATGGTTTGTAGTAGCTCGTTGAAACTTGACAAAATAAAGGAGTTCTCAGTTTTGTCTCTATGGTTTGTTTCCTCTTCAAGTAGCCCTAGGCACAGACTGTGGAAAAGCACTTTCATTGAGAGCGGTTGCCAAGCTTCTAAGAAATAACGAGTTCCGAAATTCCAGCAAATATTTTTAGACCCAATCTTGATGATACTTGGTGGTAATGATCAGTACACAAATCCCACTTGGCTCACCAAATTTTGTTCTTCTAGGTTGAAGCGTTCGCCTACAGTAGCAGTTTTTATATTTAGGTTTCCCTCTGTTCTCTCCTGTATAGATAGATGAATTTGGAACTCTAAATCCAACATGGTTTGTAGTAGCTCTTTGAAACTTGACAAAATAAAGGAGTTCTCAGTTTTGTCTCTATGGATTGTTTCCTCTTCAAGTAGCCCTAGGCACCAACTGTGGAATAGCACTTTCATTGAGAGGGGTTGCCAAGCTTCTAAGAAATAACGAGTTTCCGAAATACCAGCAAATATTTTTACACCCAATCTTGATGATACTTGTTGGTAATGATCAGTACACAAATCCCACTTGGCTCACCAAATTTTGTTCTTCTAGTTTGAAGCTTTCGTCTACTGTAGCAGTTTTTATATTTAGGTTTCCCTCTCTTCTCCCCTATATAGATAGACGAATTTTGAACTCTAAATCCAACATGGTTTGTAGTAGCTCTTTGAAATTTGACAAAATAAAGGAGTTCTCAGTTTTGTCTCTATGGTTTGTTTCCTCTTCAAGTAGCCCTAGGGAGAGACTGTGGAAAGCACTTTCATAGAGATGGTTGCAAAGCTTCTAAGAAATAACGAGTTTCCGAAATACCAGCAAATATTTTTTCACCCAATCTTGATGATACTTGGTGGTAATGATCAGTACACAAATCCCACTTGGCTCACCAAATTTTGTTTTTCTAGGTTGAAGCGTTCGTCTACAGTAGCAGTTTTATATTAGGTTTCCCTCTGTTCTCTCCTGTATAGATAGATGAATTTGGAACTCTAAATCCAGCATGGTTTGTAGTAGCTCTTTGAAACTTGACAAAATAAAGGAGTTCTCAGTTTTTGTCTCTATGGGATTGTTTCCTCTTCAAGTAGCCCTAGGCACCAACTGTGGAATAGCACTTTCATTGAGAGGGGTTGCCAAGCTTCTAAGAAATAACGAGTTTCCGAAATACCAGCAAATATTTTTACACCCAATCTTGATGATACTTGTTGGTAATGATCAGTACACAAATCCCACTTGGCTCACCAAATTTTGTTCTTCTAGTTTAAAGCTTTCGTCTACTGTAGCAGTTTTATATTTAGGTTTCCCTCTCTTCTCTCCTATATAGATAGACGAATTTGGAACTCCAAATCCAACACAGTTTGTAGTAGCTCTTTGAAACTTGACAAAAATAAAGGAGTTCTCAGTTTTGTCTCTATGGTTTGTTTCCTCTTCAAGTAGCCCCTAGGGAGAGACTGTGGAAAGCACTTTCATAGAGATGGTTGCAAAGCTTCTAAGAAATAACGAGTTTCCGATAATACCAGCAAATATTTTTTCACCCAATCTTGATGATCCTTGGTGGTAATGATCAGTACACAAATCCCACTTGGCTCACCAAATTTGTTCTTCTAGGTTGAAGCGTTCGTCTACAGTAGCAGTTTTTATATTTAGGTTTACCCTCTGTTCTCTCCTGTATAGATAGATGAATTTGGAACCTTAATCCAACATTGGTTTGTAGTAGCTCTTTGAAACTTGACAAAATAAAGGAGTTCTCAGTTTTGTCTCTATGGATTGTTTCCTCTTCAAGTAGCCCTAGGCACCAACTGTGGAAAAGCACTTTCATTGAGATGGGTTGCCAAGCTTCTAAGAAATAACGAGTTTCCGAAATACCAGCAAATATTTTTTCACCCAATCTTGATGATACTTCTTGCTAATGATCAGTACACAAATCCAACTTGGCTCACCAAATTTTGTTCTTCTAAGTTGAAACGTTCGTCTACAGTGGCAGTTTTTATATTTAGGTTTCACTCTGTTCTCTCCTATATAGATAGATGAATTTGGAACTCTAAATCCAACATGGTTTGTAGTAGCTCCTTGAAACTTGAAAAAATAAAGGAGTTCTCAGTTTTGTCTCTATAGTTTGTTTCCTCTTCAAGTAGCCCTAGGCACAGACTGTGGAAAAGCACTTTCAGTGAGAGGGTTTGCCAAGCTTATAAGAAATTACGAGTTTCGAAATACCAGCAAATATTTTTTCACCCAATCTTGATGATACTTGTTGCTAATGATCAGTACACAAATCCCACTTGGCTCACCAAATTTTGTTCTTCTAGTTTGAAGCGTCCGTCTACAGTAGCAGTTTTTATATTTAGGTTTCCTCTGTTCTCTCCTGTATAGATAGATGAATTTGGAACCTTAATCCAACATGGTTTGTAGTAGCTCTTTGAAACTTGACAAAATAAAGGAGTTCTCTGTTTAGTCTCTATGCTTTGTTTCCTCTTCAAGTGACCTAGGCACAGACTTTGGAAAAGCACTTTCATTGAGAGGGGTTGCCAAGATTCTAAGAAATAACGAGTTTCCGAAATACCAGCAAATATTTTTTCAAACCTATCTTGATGATACTTGTTGCTAATGATCAGTACACAAATCCCACTTGGCTCACCAAATTTTGTTCTTCTAGATTGAAACGTTCGTCTACCGTAGCAGTTTTTATATTTAGGTTTCCCTCTGTTCTCTCCTATATAGATAGATGAATTTGGAACTCTAAATCCAACATGGTTTGTAGTAGCTCGTTGAAACTTGACAAAATAAAGGAGTTCTCAGTTTTGTCTCTATGGTTTGTTTCCTCTTCAAGTAGCCCTAGGCACAGACTGTGGAAAAGCACTTTCATTGAGAGCGGTTGCCAAGCTTCTAAGAAATAACGAGTTTCCGAAATTCCAGCAAATATTTTTAGACCCAATCTTGATGATACTTGGTGGTAATGATCAGTACACAAATCCCACTTGGCTCACCAAATTTTGTTCTTCTAGTTTGAAGCTTTCGTCTACTGTAGCAGTTTTTATATTTAGGTTTCCTCTCTTCTCTCCTATATAGATATATGAATTTGGAACTCTAAATTATAACATGGTTTGTAGTAGCTCTTTGATACTTGACAAAATAAAGGAGTTCTCAGTTTTCTCTCTATGGTTTGTTTCCTCTTCAAGTAGCCCTAGGCACAGACTGTGGAAAAGCACTTTCATTGAGAGGGGTTTCCAAATCTTCTAAGAAATTACGAGTTTCCGAAATACCAGCAAATATTTTTTCACCCAATCTTGATGATACTTGTTGCTAAGGATCAGTACACAAATTCCACTTCGCTCACCAAATTTTGTTCTTCTAGTTTGAAGCTTTCGTCTACACTCGCAGTTTTTATATTTAGGTTCCCTCTGTTCTCTCCTATATAGATAGATGAATTTGGAACTCTAAATATAACATGGGTTTGTAGTAGCACTTTGATACTTGACAAAATAATGGAGTTCTCAGTTTTGTCTCTATGGTTTGTTTCCTCTTCAAGTAGCCCTAGGGAGAGACTGTGGAAACACTTTCATAGAGATGGGTTGCCAAGCTTCTAAGAAATTACGAGTTTCCGAAATACCAGCAAATATTTTTTCACCCTATCTTGATGATACTTGATGGTAATGATCAGTACACAAATCCAACTTTTCTCACCCAATTTTGTTCTTCTAGGTTGAAGCGTTCGTCTACAGTAGCAGTTTTTTTTATTTAGGTTTTCCTCTGTTCTCTCCTATATAGATAGATGAATATGGAACATCTAAAAACAACACGGTTTGTAGTAGCTCTTTGAAACTTGACAAAATAAAGGAGTTCTCAGTTTTGTCTCTATGGTTTGTTTCCTCTTCAAGTAGCCCTAGGCACAGACTGTGGAAAAGCACTTTCATTGAGAGGGGTATCCAAGCTTCTAAGAAATTACGAGTTTCCGATATACCAGCAAATATTTTTTCACCAATCTTGATGATGCTTGTTGCTAATGATCAGTACACAAATCCCACTTGGCTCACCAAATTTTGTTCTTCTAGGTTGAAGCGTTCGTCTACAATAGTAGTTTTTATATTTAGGTTTCCCTCTATTCTCTCCTATATAGATAGATGAATTTGGAACTCTAAATCCAACATGGTTTGTAGTAGCTCTTTGAAACTTGAAAAAATAAAGGAGTTCTCAGTTTTGTCTCTAATGGATTGTTTCCTCTTCAATTAGCCCTAGGCACACACTGTGGAAAAGCACTTTCATTAAGAGGGTTGCCAAGCTTCTAAGAAATAACGAGTTTCCGAAATTCCAGCCAATATTTTTTCACAAAATCTTGATGATACTTGGTGGTAATGATCAGTACACAAATCTCACTTGGCTCACCAAATTTTGTTCTTCTAGGTTTAAGCGTTCGTCTACAGTAGAAGTTTTTATATTTAGGTTTCACTCTGTTCTCTCATATATAGATAGATGAATTTGGAACTCTAAATCCAACATGGTTTGTAGTAGCTCTTTGAAACTTGACAAAATAAAGGAGTTCTGAGTTTTGTCTGTATGGTTTGTTTCCTCTTCAAGTAGCCCTAGGCACAGACTGTGGAAAAGCACTTTCATTGAGAGGGTTTGCCAAGCTTCTAAGAAATAACGAGTTTCCGAAATAGGAGCAATTATTTTTTCACCCAATCTTGATGATACTTGTTGCTAATGATCAGTACACAAATCCCACTTGGCTCACCAAATTTTGTTCTTCTAGGTTGAAGCGCTTGTCTACAGTAGCAGTTTTTATATTTAGGATTCTCTCTGTTCTCTCCTATACAGATAGATGAATTTGGAACTCTGAATCCAACATGGATTGTAGTAGCTCTTTGAAACATGACAAAATAAAGGAGTTCTCAGTTTTGTCTCTATGGTTTGTTTAATCTTCAAGTAGCCCTAGGCACAGACTGTGGAAAAGCACTTTCATTGAGAGGGGTTGCCAAGCTTTTTAGAAATAACGAGTTTCCGAAATACCAGCAAATATTTTTTCACCAAATCTTTATGATACTTGGTGGTAATGATCAGTACACAAATCCCACTTGGCTCACCAAATTTTCTTCTACTAGTTTGAAGCTTTCGTCTACAGTAGCAGTTTTTATATTTAGGTTTCCCTCTGTTCCCTCCTATATAGATAGATGAATTTGGAACTCTAAATCCAACATGGTTTGTAGTAGCTCTTTGAAACTTGACAAAATAAAGGAGTTCTCAGTTTTGTCTCCATGGTTTGTTTCATCTTCAAGTAGCCCTATGCACAGACTGTGGAAAGCACTTTCATTGAGATGGGTTGACTATCTTCTAAGAAATAACGAGTTTCCAAAATACCAGCAAATATTTTTTCACCCAATCTTGATGATACTTGGTGGTAATGATCAGTACACCAATCCCACTTGGCTCACCAATTTTGTTCTTCTAAGTTGAAGCGTTCGTCTACAATAGCAGTTTTTATATTAAGGTTTCCCTGTTCTCTCTTATATAGATAGATGAATTTGGAACTCTAAATCCAACATGGTTTGTAGTAGCTCTTTGAAACTTGAAAAAATAAAGGAGTTCTCAGTTTTGTCTCTATGGATTGTTTTCTCTTCAAGTAGCCCTAGGCACACACTGTGGAAAAGCCCTTTCATTGAGAGGGGTTGCCAAGCTTCTAAGAAATAACGAGTTTCCGAAATACCAGCAAAATTTTTTTCACCCAATCTTGTTGATACTTGGTGGTAACGATCAGTACAAAAATCCCACTTGGATCACCAAATTTTGTTCTCCTAGGTTGAAGCGTTCGTCTACAGTAGCAGTTTTTATATTTAGGTTTCCCTCTGTTCCCTCCTATATAGATAGATGAATTTGGAACTCTAAATCCAACATGGTTTGTAGTAGCTCTTTGAAACTTGACAAAATAAAGGAGTTCTCAGTTTTGTCTCCATGGTTTGTTTCATCTTCAAGTAGCCCTATGCACAGACTGTGGAAAGCACTTTCATTGAGATGGGTTGACTATCTTCTAAGAAATAACGAGTTTCCAAAATACCAGCAAATATTTTTTCACCCAATCTTGATGATACTTGGTGGTAATGATCAGTACACCAATCCCACTTGGCTCACCAATTTTGTTCTTCTAAGTTGAAGCGTTCGTCTACAATAGCAGTTTTTATATTAAGGTTTCCCTGTTCTCTCTTATATAGATAGATGAATTTGGAACTCTAAATCCAACATGGTTTGTAGTAGCTCTTTGAAACTTGAAAAAATAAAGGAGTTCTCAGTTTTGTCTCTATGGATTGTTTTCTCTTCAAGTAGCCCTAGGCACACACTGTGGAAAAGCCCTTTCATTGAGAGGGGTTGCCAAGCTTCTAAGAAATAACGAGTTTCCGAAATACCAGCAAATTTTTTTTCACCCAATCTTGTTGATACTTGGTGGTAACGATCAGTACAAAAATCCCACTTGAATCACCAAATTTTGTTCTCCTAGGTTGAAGCGTTCGTCTACAGTAGCAGTTTTTATATTTAGGTTTCCCTCTGTTCTCTCCTATATAGATATATGAATTTGGAACTCAAAATCCAACATGGTTTGTAGTAACACTTTGAAACTTGACAAAATAAAGGACTTCTCAGTTTTGTCTCTATGGTTTGTTTCCTCTTCAAGTACCCTAGGCACAGACTTTGGAAAAGCACTTTCATTGAGAGGGGTTGCCTAGATTCTAAGAAATAACGAGTTTCCGAAATACCAGCAAATATTTTGTCACCCAATCTTGATGATACTTGTTGCTAATGATCAGTACACAAATCCCACTTGGCTCACCAAATTTTGTTCTTCTAGATTGAAACGTTCGTCTACTGTAGCAGTTTTATATTTAGGTTTCCCTCTTTTCTCTCCTATATAGATAGATGAATTTGGAACTCTAAATCCAACATGGTTTGTAGTAGCTCTTTGAAACTTGACAAAATAAAGGAGTTCTGAGTTTTGTCTCTATGGTTTGTTTCCTCTTCAAGTAGAACTAGGCACAGACTGTGGAAAAGCACTTTCATTGAGAGTGGTTGATAAGCTTCTAAGAAATTACAAGTTTCCGAAATACCAGCAAATATTTTTTCACCAAATCTTGATGATACTTGGTGGTAATGATCAGTACACAAATCCCACTTGGCTCACCAAATTTTGTTCTTCTAGGTTGAAGCGTTCGTCTACAGTAGCAGTTTTTATATTTAGGTTTCCCTCTGTTCTCTCCTATTTAGATACATGAATTTGGAACTCTAAATCCAACATGATTTTTAGTAGCTCTTTGAAACTTGACAAAAAAAAGGAGTTCTGTGTTTTGTCACTATGGATTCTTTCCTCTTCAAGTAGCCCTAGGCACAGACTTTGGAAAACCACTTTCATTGAGACGCGTTGCCAAGCTTCTAAGAAATTACGAGTTTCCTAAATACCAGCAAATATTTTTTCACCCAATCTTGATGATACTTGGTGGTAATGATCAGTACACAAATCCCACTTGGCTCACCAAATTTTGTTCTTCTAAGTTGATGCGTTCAACTACAGTAGATGTTTTTATATTTAGGTTTCACTCTGTTCTCTAATATATAGATAGATCAATTTGGAAATCTAAATCCAAATGGTTTGTAGTATCTCTTTGAAACTTGACAAAATAAAGGAGTTCTCAGTTTTGTCTCTATGGTTTGTTTGCTCTTCAAGTAGCCCTAGGCACAGACTGTGGAAAAGCACTTTCATTGAGAGGGGTTGCCACGCTTCTAAGAAATTACGAGTTTCCGAAATACCAGCAAATATTTTTTCAACCGATCTTGATGATACTTGGTGGCAATGATCAGTACACAAATCCCACTTGGCTCACCAAATTTTGTTCTTCTAGGTTGAATCGTTCGTCTACAGTAGCAGTTTTTATATTTAGGTTTCACTCTGTTCTCTCCTATATAGATAGATGAATTTGGAAGTATAAATCCAACATAGTTTGTAGTAGCTTTTGAAACTTGTCAAAATAAAGGAGTTCTCAGTTTTGTCTCTATGGTTTGTTTCCTCTTCCGGTAGCCCTAGGCACAGACTGTGGAAAAGCACTCTCATTGAGAGGGGTTGCCAAGCTTCTAAGAAATAACGAGTTTCCGAAATACCAGAAAATATTTGTTCACACAATCTAGTTGATACTTGGTGGTAATGATCAGTACACAAATCCCACTTGCTCACCAAATTTTGTTCTTCTAGGTTGAAGCGTTCGTCTACAGTAGCAGTTTTTATATTTAGGTTTCCCTCTGTTCTCTCCTATATAGATAGATGATTTTGGAACTATAAATCCAACATGGTTTGTAGTAGCTCTTTGAAACTTGACAAAATGAAGGAGTTCTCAGTTTTGTCTCTATGGTTTGTTTCCTCTTCAAGTAGCCCTAGGCACAGACTGTGGAAATGTACTTTCATTGAGATGGGTTGAGAAGCTTCTAAGAAATAACGAGTTTCCGAAATGCCAGCAAATATTTTTTCACCCAAACTTGATGATACTTGGTGGTAATGATCAGTACACAAATCCCACTTGGATCACCAAATTTTGTTCTTCTAGTTTTACGCTTTCGTCTACAGTAGCAGTTTTTATAGTTAGGTTTCCCTCTGTTCTCTCATATATAGATAGATGAATTTGGAACTCTAAATCCAACATGGTTTGTAGTAACTCTTTGAAACTTGATAAAATAGAAAAGTTCTCAGTTTTGTCTCTATGGTTTGTTTCCTCTTCAAGTACTCCTAGGCACAGACTGTGGAAAGCACTTTCACTGAGATGGGTTGCCAAGCTTCTGAGAAATAACGAGTTCCCAAAATACCAGCAAATATTTTTTCACCCAATCTTGATGATACTTGGTGGTAATGATCAGTACACAAATCCCACTTGGCTCACCAAATTTTGTTCTTCTAGGTTGAAGCGTTCGTCTACAGTAGCAGTTTTTATATTTAGGTTTCACTCTGTTCTCTCATATATAGATAGATGAATTTGGAACTCTAAATCAAACATGGTTTGTAGTAGCTCTTTGAAACTTGACAAAATAAAGGAGTTCTCAGTTTGTCTCTATGGTTTGTTTCCTCTTCCACTAGCCCTAGGCACAGACTGTGGAAATGTACTTTCATTGAGATGGGTTGGGAAGCTTCTAAGAAATAACGAGTTTCAGAAATACCAGCAAATATTTTTTCACCCAAACTTGATGATACTTGGTGGTAATGATCAGTACACAAATCCCACTTGGCTCACCAAATTTTGTTCTTCTAGTTTGAAGCGTTCGTCTACAGTAGCAGTTTTTATATTTAGGTTTCCCTCTGTTCTCTCCTATGTAGATAGATGAATTTGGAACTCTAAATCCAACATGGTTTGTAGTAGCTCTTTGAAACTTGATAAAATAAATGAGTTCTCAGTTTTGTCTATATGGTTTGTTTCCTCTTCAAGTAGCCCTAGGCACAGACTGTGGAAAAGCTCTTTCATTGAGATGGGTTGAGAATCTTCTAAGAAATAACGAGTTTCTGAAATACCAGCAAATATTTTTTCACCCAAACTTGATGACACTTGGTGGTAATGATCAGTACACAAATCCCACTTGGCTCACCAAATTTTGTTCTTCTAGTTTGAAGCTTTCGTCTACAGTAGCAGTTTTTATATTTAGGTTTCCCTCTGTTCTCTCCTATATAGATAGATGAATTTGGAACTCTAAATCCAACATGGTTTGTAATAGCTCTTTGAAACTTGATAAAATAAAAACGTTTTCAGTTTTGTCTCTATGGTTTGTTTCCTCTTCTAGTAGTCCTAGGCACAGACTGTGAAAAGCACTTTCACTGAGATTTGTTGCCAAGCTTCTAAGAAATAACGAGTTTCCAAAATACCAGCAAATATTTTTTCACATAATCTTGATTATGCTTGGAGGTAATGATCAGTACACAAATCCCACGTGGCTCACCAAATTTTGTTCTTCTAGGTTGAAGCGTTCGTCTACAGTAGCAGTTTTTATATTTAGGTTTCCCTCTGTTCTCTCGTATATAGATAGATGATTTTGGAACTCTAAATCCAACACGGTTTGTAGTAGCTCTTTGAAACTTGACAAAATGAAGGAGTTCTCAGTTTTGTCTCTATGGTTTGTTTCCTCTTCAAGTAGCCCTAGGCACAGACTGTGGAAATGTACTTTCATTGAGATGGGATGAGAGGCTTCTAAGAAATAACGAGTTTCCGAAATACCAGCAAATATTTTTTCACCCAAACTTGATGATACTTGGTGGTAATGATCAGTACACAAATCCAACTTGGCTCACCAACTTTTGTTCTTCTAGTTTGAAGCGTTCGTCTACAGTAGAAGTTTTTATATTTAGGTTTCCCTCAGTTCTTTCCTACATAGATGAAGATTTTTAACTCTAAATCCAACATGGTTTGTAGTAGCTCTTTGAAACTTGATAAAATAAAAAAGTTCTCAGTTTTGTCTCTATGGTTTGTTTCCTCTTCAAGTAGTCCTAGGCACAGACTGTGGAAAGCACTTTCACTGAGATGGGTTTCCAAACTTCTAAGAAATAACGAGATTCCAAAATACCAGCAAATATTTTTTCACCCAATCTTGATGATACTTGGTGGTAATGATCAGTACACAAATCCCACTTGGCTCACCAAATTTTGTTCTTCTAGGTTGATGCGTTCGTCTACAGTAGCAGTTGTTATGTTTAGGTTTCCCTCTGTTCTCTCATATATAGATAGATGAATTTGGAACTCTAAATCCAACATGGATTGTAGTAGCTCCTTGAAAGTTTATAAAATAAAGGAGTTCTCAGTTTTGTCTTTATTGTTTGTTTCCTCTTCAAGTAGTCCTAGGCACAGACTGTGGAAAGCACTTTCACTGAGATGGGTTGCCAAGTTTCTAAGAAATTACCAGTTTCCAAAATACCAGCAAAGATTTTTTCACCCAATCTTGATGATACATGGTGGTAATGATCAGTACACAAATCCCACTTGGCTCCCCAAATTTTGTTCTTCTAGGTTGATGCGTTCGTCTACAGTAGCAGCTTTTATACTTAGGTTTCCCTCTGTTCTCTCATATATAGATAGATGAATTTGGAACTCTAAATCCAACATGGTTTGTAGTAGCTCCTTGAACCTTGATAAAATAAAGGAGTTCTCAGTTTTGTCTCTATGGTTTGTTTCCTCTTCAAGTAGCCCTAGGCACAGACTGTGGAAAAGCACTTTCATTGAGATGGGTTGAGAAGCTTCTAAGAAATAACGAGTTTCCGAAATACCAGCAAATATTTGTTCACCAATCTTGATGATACTTGGGGGTAATGATCAGGACACAAATCCCACTTGGCTCACCAAATTTTGTTCTTCTAGGTTGAAACGTTCTTCTACCGTAGCAGTTTTTATATTTAGGTTTCCCTCTGTTCTCTCCTATATAGATAGATGAATTTTGAACTCTAAATCCAACATGGTTTGTAGTAGCTCGTTGAAACTTGACAAAATAAAGGAGATCTCAGTTTTGTCTCTATGGTTTGTTTCCTCTTCAAGTAGAACTAGGCACAGACTGTGGAAAAGCACTTTCATTGAGAGTCGTTGCCAAGCTTCTAAGAAATTACAAGTTTCCGAAATACCAGCAAATATTTTTTCACCCAATCTTGATGATACTTGTTGGTAATGATCAGTACACAAATCCCACTTGGCTCACCAAATTTTGTTCTTCTAGGTTGAAGCGTTCGTCTACAGTAGCAGTTTTTATATTTAGGTTTCCCTCTGTTCTCTCCTATTTAGATAGATGAATTTGGAACTTTAAATCCAACATGATTTTTAGTAGCTCTTTGAAACTTGACAAAATAAAGGAGTTCTCAGTTTTGTCTCTATGGTTTGTTTCCTCTTCAAGTAGCCCTAGGCACAGACTGTGGAAAAGCACTTTCATTGAGAGGGGTTGCCAAGCTTCTAAGAAATAACGAGTTTCCGAAATACCAGCAAATATTTTTTCAACCGATCTTGATGATACTTGTTGCTAATGATCAATACACAAATCCCACTTGGCTCACCAAATTTTGTTCTTCTAGGTTGATGCGTTCATCTACAGTAGATGTTTTCATTTTTAGGTTTCACTCTGTTCTCTCATATATAGATAGATGAATTTGGAACTCTAAATCCATCATGGTTTGTAGTAGCTCTTTGAAACTTGTCAAAATAAAGGAGTTCTCAGTTTTGTCTCTATGGTTTCTTTCCTCTTCAAGTTGCCCTAGGCACAGATTGTGGAAAAGCACTTTCATTGAGAGTGGTTGCCAGGCTTCTAGGAAATTACAATTTTCCGAAATACCAGCAAATATTTTTTCACCCAATCTTGATGATACTTGGTGGTAATGATCAGTACACAAATCCCACTTGGCTCACCAAATTTTGATCTTCTAGGTTGAAGCGTTCGTCTACAGTAGCAGTTTTTATATTTAGGTTTCCCTCTGATCTCTCCTATTTAGATAGATGAATTTGGAACTCTAAATCCAACATGATTTTTAGTAGCTCTTTGAAACTTGACAAAATAAAGGAGTTCTCAGTTTTGTCTCTATGGTTTGTTTCCTCTTCAAGTAGCCCTAGGCACAGACTGTGGAAAAGCACTTTCATTGAGAGGGGTTGCCAAGTTTCTAAGAAATAACGAGTTTCCAAAATACCAGCAAATATTTTTTCAACCGATCTTGATCATACTTGTTGCTAATGATCAATATACAAATCCCACTTGGCTCACCAAATTTTGTTCTTCTAGGTTGAAGCGTTCGTCTACAGTAGCAGTTTTTATATTTAGGTTTCCCTCTGTTTTCTCCTATATAGATAGATGAATTTGGAACTCTAAATCCAACATGGTTTGTAGTAGCTCTTTGAAACTTGTCAAAATAAAGGAGTTCTCAGTTTTGTCTCTATGGTTTCTTTCCTCTTCAAGTTGCCCTAGGCACAGATTGTGGAAAAGCACTTTCATTGAGAGGGGTTGCCAAGCTTCTAAGAAATAACGAGTTTCCGAAATACCAGCAAATATTTTTTCACCCAATCTTGATGATACTTGTTGCTAATGATCACTACACAAATCCCACTTGGCTCACCAAATTTTGTTCTTCTAGGTTGAAGCGTTCGTCTACAGTAGCAGTTTTTATAATTAGGTTTCCCTCTGTTCTCTCCTATTTAGATAGATGAATTAGGAACTCTAAATCCAACATGGTTTTTAGTAGCTCTTTGAAACTTACAAAATAAGGGAGTTCTCAGTTTTGTCTCTATGGTTTGTTTCCTCTTCAAGTAGCCCTAGGCACAGACTGTGGAAAAGCACTTTCATTGAGAGGGGTTGCCAAGCTTCTAAGAAATAACGAGTTTCCGAAATACCAGCAAATATTTTTTCACCCAATCTTGATGATACTTGTTGCTAATGATCAGTACACAAATCCCACTTGGCTCACCAAATTTTGTTCTTCTAGGTTGAATCGTTCGTCTACAGTAGCAGTTTTTATATTTAGGTTTCCCTCTGTTCTCTCCTATATAGATAAATTAATTTGGAACTCTAAATCCAACATGCTATGTGGTAGCTCTTTGAAACTTGACAAATTAAAGGAGTTCTCAGTTTTTTCTCTATGTTTTGTTTCCTCTTCTTGTAGCCCTAGGCACAGACTGTGGAAAGGCACTTTCAATGAGAGGGGTTGCCAAGATTCTAAGAAATAACGAGTTTCCGAAATACCAGCAAATATGTCTTCACCCAATCTTGATGATACTTGGGGGTAATGATCAGTACACAAATCCCACTTGGCTCACCAAAATTTGTTCTTCAAGGTTGAAGCGTTCGTCTACAGTAGCAGTTTTTGTATTTATGTTTCACTCTGTTCTCTCCTATATAGATAGATGAATTTGGAACTCTAAATCCAACATGGTTTGTAGTAGGTCTTTGAAACTTGACAAAATAAAGGAGTTCTCAGTTTTGTCTCTATGGTTTGTTTCCTCTTCAAGTAGCCCTAGGCACAGACTGTGGAAAATACTTTCATTGAGAGGGGTTGCCAAGCTTCCAAGACATTACGAGTTTCCGAAATACCAGCAAATATTTTTTCACCCAATCTTGATGATACTTGGTGGTAATGATCGGTACACAAATCCCACTTGGCTCACCAAATTTTGTTCTTCTAGTTTGAAGCGTTCGTCTACAGGAGCAGTTTTTATATTTAGGTTTCCCTCTGTTCTCTCCTATATAGATGGATGAATTTGGAACTCTAAATCCAACATGGTTTGTAGAAGCTCTTTGAAACTTCACAAAATAAACGAGTTCTCAGTTTTGTCTCTATGGTTTGTTTCCTCTTCAACTACCCCTAGGCACAGACTGTTAAAAGCACTTTCATTGAGAGGGGTTGCCAAGCTTCCAAGAAATTACGAGTTTTCGAAATACCAGCAAATATTTTGTCACCCAAAGTTGATGATACTTGGTGGTAATGATCAGTACACAAATCCCACGTGGCTCACCAAATTTTGTTCTTCTAGGTTGAAGCGTTCGTCTACAGTAGCAGTTTTTATATTTAGGTTTCTCTCTGTTCACTCCTATATAGACAGATGAATTTGGAACTCTAAATCTAAAATGGTTTGTAGTAGCTCTTTGATACTTGACAAATAATGGAGTTCTCAGTTTTGTCTCTATCGTTTGTTTCCTCTTCAAGTAGCCCTATTCACAGACTGTGGAAAAGCACTTTCATTGGAGGGGTTGCCAAGCTTCTAAGAAATAACGAGTTTCCGAAATACCAGCAAATATTTTTTCACCCAATCTTGATGATACTTTGTGGTAATGTTCAGTACACCAATCCCACTTGGCTCACCAAATTTTGTTCTTCTAGTTTGAAACTTTCGTCTACAGTAGCAGTTTTTATAGTGAGGTTTCCCTCTGTTCTCTCCTATATAGAAAGATGAATTTGGAACTCTAAATAAAACCCGGTTTGTAGTAGCTCTATGAAACTTGACAAAATAAAGGAGTTCTCAGTTTGTCTCTATGGTATGTTTAATCTTCCAGTAGCCCTAGGCACAAACTGTAGATAAGCACTTTCATTGAGACGGGTTGCCAAGCTTCTAAGAAATTACGAGTTTCCGAAATACCAGCAAATATTTTTTCACCCAATCTTGATGATACTTGGGGGTAATGATCAGTACACAAATCCCACTTGGCTCACCAAATTTTGTTCTTCTAGCTTGAGGCTTTCGTATACAGTAGCAGTTTTTATATTTAGGTTTCACTCTGTTCTCTGATATATAGATAGATGTATTTGGAACTCCAAATAAAACATGGTTTGTAGTAGCTTTTGAAACTTGACAAAATAAAGGAGTTCTTTCTTTTGTCTCTGTGGTTTGTTTAATCTTCAAGGAGCCCTAGGCACAGACTGTGGAAAAGCTATTTCATTGAGAGGGGTTGCCAAGCTTCTAAGAAATAACGAGTTTCCGAAATACCAGCAAATATTTTTTCACCCAATCTTGATGATACTTGGTGATAATGATCAGTACACAAATCCCACTTGGCTCACCATATTTTGTTCTTCTAGGTTGAAGCGTTCGTCTACAGTAGCAGTTTTTATATTTAGGTTTCCCTCTGTTCTCTCCTATACAGATAGATGAATTTGAAATTCTAAATCCAACATGGTTTTTATTAGCTCTTTGAAACTTGACAAAATAAAGGAGTTCTCAGTTTTGTCCCTATGGTTTGTTTCCTCTTCAGGTAGCCCTAGGCACAACCTGTGGAAAAGCACTTTCACTGAGAGGGGTTGCCAAGCTTCTAAGAAATAACGACTTTCCGAAATACCAGCAAATATTTTTTCACACAATCTTGATGATACTTGGTGGTAATGATCAGTACACAAATCCCACTTGGCTCACCAAATTTTGTTCTTCTAGTTAGAAGGGTTCGTCTACAGTAGCAGTTTTTATATTTAGGTTTCTCTCTGTTCTCTCCTATATAGATAGATGAATATGGAACTCTAAATCCAACATGGATTGTAGTAGCTCTTTGAAACTTGACAAAATAAAGGAGTTTTCAGTTCTGTCTCTATGGGTTGTTTAATCTTCAAGGAGCCCTAGGCACAGACTGTGGAAAACTACTTTCATTGAGAGGGGTTGCCAAGCTTCTAAAAATAACGAGTTTCCGAAATACCAGCAAATATTTTTTCACCCAATCTTGATGATACTTGGTGGTAATGATCAGTACACCAATCCCACTTGGCTCACCAAATTTTGTTCTTCTAGGTTGAAGCGTTCGTCTACAGTAGCAGTTTTTATATTTAGGTTTCTCTCTGTTCTCTCCTATATAGATAGATGAATTTGGAACTCTAAATCCAACATGGATTGTAGTAGCTCTTTGACACTTGACAAAATAAAGGAGTTCTCAGTTTTGTCTCTACGGTTTGTTCCTCTTCAAGTAGCCCTAGGCACAGACTGTGGAAAAGCACTTTCATTGAGAGGGGTTGCCAAGCTTCTAAGAAATAACGAGTTTCCGAAATACCAGCAAATATTTTTTCACCCTATCTTGATGATACTTGGTGGTAATGATCAGTACACAAATCCCACTTGGCTCACCAAATTTTGTTTTCTAGGTTGAAGCGATCGTCTACATTAGCAGTTTTTATATTTAGGTATCACACTGTTCTCTCATATATAGATAGATGAATTTGGAACTCTAAATCCAACATGGTTTGTAGTAGCTCTTTGAAACTTGACAAAATAAAGGAGTTCTCAGTTTTGTCTCTATGGTTTGTTTCCTCTTCAATAGCCCTAGGCACAGACTGTGGAAAAGCACTTTCATTGAGAGGGGTTGCCAAGCTTCTAAGAAATAACGAGTTTCTGAAATACCAGCAAATATTTTTTCACCCAATCATGATGATACTTGGTGGTAATGTTCAGTACACAAATCCCACTTGGCTCACCAAATTTTGTTCTTCCAGTTTGAAACTTTCGTCTACAGTAGCAGTTTTTATATTTACGTTTCCCTCTGTTCTCTCCTATTTAGATAGATGAATTTGGAACTCTAAATAAATCATGGTTTGTAGTAGCTCTTTGAAACTTGACAAAATAAAGGAGTTCTCAGTTTTGTCTCTATGGTTTGTTTCCTCTTCAAGTAGCCCTAGGCACAGACTTTGGAAAAGCACTTTCAATGAAAGGGGTTGCCCAGCTTACAAGACATTACGAGTTTCCGAAATACCAGCAAATATTTTTTCACCCAATCTTGATGATACTTGGTGGTAATTATCAGTACACAAATCCCACTTGGCTCACCAAATTTAGTTCATCTAGGTTGAAGCGTTCGTCTACAGTAGCAGTTTTTATATTTAGGTTACCGTCTGTTTTCTCCTATATAGATAGATAAATTTGGAACTCTAAATCCAACATGGTTTGTAGTAGCTCTTTGAAACTTGACAAAATAAAGGAGTTCTCAGTTTTGTCTCTATGGTTTTGTTTCCTCTTCAAGTAGCCCTAAGCAGAGACTGTGGAAAAGCACTTTCATTGAAAGGGGTTGCCAAGCATCCAAGAAATTACGTGTTTCCGAAATACCAGCAAATATTTTTTCACCCAATCTTGATGATACGTGGTGGTAATGAAAAGTCCACAAATCCCACTTGGCTCACCAAATTTTGTTTGCTAGTTCGAAGCCTTCGTTTACAGTAGCAGTTTTATTTTCAGGTTTCACTCTGTTCTCTCCTATATAGATATATTAATTTGGAACACTAAAACTAACATGGTTTGTAGAAGCTCTTTGAAACTTGACAAAATAAAGGAGTTCTCAGTTTTGTCTCTATGGTTTGTTTCCTCTTCAAGTAGCCCTAGGCACAGACTCTGGAAAAGCACTTTCATTGAAAGGGGTTGCCAAGCTTCCAAGAAATAACCAGTTTCCAAAATACCAGCAAATATTTTTTCACCCACTCTTGATGATACTTGGTGGTAATGATCGGTACACAAATCCCACTTGACTCACCAAATTTTGTTCATCTAGGTTGAAGCGTTCGTTTACAGTAGCAGTTAATATTTTTAGGTTTCCCTCTGTACTCTCCTATATAGATAGATGAATTTGGAACTCGAAATCCAACATGGTTTGTAGTAGCTCTTTGAAACTTGACAAAAAAAGTAATTCTCAGTTTTGTCTCTCTGGTTTGTTTCCTCTTCAATTAGCCCTAAGCAGGGACTGTGGAAAAGCACTTTTATTGAAAGGGTTTGCCCAGCTTCCAAGACATTACGAGTTTCCGACATACCAGCAAATATTTTTTCACCCAATCTTGGTGATACGTGGTGGTAATGAAAAGTACACAAATCCCACTTGGCTCACCAAATTCTGTTCTGCTAGGTTGAAGCGTTCCTTTACAGTAGCAGTTTTTATATTTAGGTTTCCCTCTGTTCTCTCCTATATAGATAGATGAATTTAGAACACTAAATCCAACATGGTTTGTAGTAGCTCTTTGAAACTTGACAAAATAAAGTAGTTCTCAGTTTTGTCTCTATGGTTTGTTTTCTCTTCAAGTAGCCCTAGGCATAGACTGTGGAAAAGCACTTTCTTTGAGAGGGGTTGCCAAGCTTCTAAGAAATAACGAGTTTCCGAAATACCAGCAAATATTTTTTCACCCAATCTTGATGATACTTGGTGGTAATGACCAGTACACAAACCCCACTTGGCTCACCAAATTTTGTTCTTCGAGGTTTAAGCGTTCGTCTAAAGTAGCAGTTTTTATATTTAGGCTTCACTCTGTTCTCTCCTATGTAGATAGATGATTTTGGAACTCTAAATCCAACATGGTTTGTAGTCCCTCTTTGAAACTCTACAAAAAAAGTAGTTCTCAGTTTTGTCTCTATTGTTTGTTTCCTCTTCAAGTAGCCCTAGGCACAGAGTGTGGAAAAGCACTTTCATTGAGAGGGGTTGCCAAGTTCTAAAAAATAACGATTTTCTGAAATACCAGCGAATATTTTTTCATCCAATCTTGATGATAATTGCTGGTAATGATCAGAAGACAAATCCCACTTGGCTCACCAAATTTTGTTCTTCTAGGTTGAAACGATCGTCTACAGTAGCAGTTTTTATATTTAGGTTTCCCTCTGTTCTCTCATATATAGATAGATGAATTTGGAACTCTAAATCCAAGATGGTTTGTAGTAGCTCTTTGAAACTTGACAAAACAAAGTAGTTCTCTGTTTTATCTCTCTGGTTTGTTTACGCTTTAAGTAGCCCTAGGCACAGACTGTGGAAAAGCACTTTCATTGAAAGGGGTTGCCAAGCTTCGAAGAAATAACGAGTTTCCGAAATACCAGCTAATATTTTTTCACCCAATCTTGATGATACTTGGTGGTAATGATCAGTACACAAACCCCACTGGCTCACCAAATTTTGTTCTTGCAGGATTAAGCGTTCGTCTAAAGTAGCAGTTTTTATATTTACCTTTCACTCTGTTCTCTCATATATAGATAGATGAATTTGGAACTCTAAATCCAACATGGTTTGTACTAGCTCTTTGAAACTTGACAAAATAAAGGAGTTCTCAGTTTTGTCTCTATGGTTTGTTTCCTCTTCAAGTAGCCCTAGGCACAGACTGTGGAAAAGCACTTTCATTGAGAGGGGTTGCCAAGTTCTTAGAAATAACGAGTTTCTGAAATACCAGCAAATATTTTTTCAACCAATCTTGATGATAATTGCTGGTAATGATCAGAAGATAAATCGCACTTGGCTCACCAAATTTTGTTCTTCTAGGTTGAAACGATCGTCTACAGTAGCAGTTTTTATATTTAGGTTTCGCTCTGTTCTCTTCTATATAGATAGATGAATTTTGAACTCTAAATCCAACATGGTTTGTAGTAGATCTTTGAAAATTGACAAAAAGTAGTAATCAGTTTTGTCTCTCTGGTTTGTTTCCTCTTGAAGTAGCCCTAAGCAGAGACTGTGGAAAAGCACTTTCATTCAAAAAGGTTGCCCAGCTTCCAAGACATTACGAGTATCCGAAATACCAGCAAATATTTTTTCATCCAATCTTGTTGATACGTGGTGGTAATGAAAAGTACACAGATCCCACTTGGCTCACCTAATTTTGTTCTGCTAGGTTGAAGCGTTCGTTTACAGTACCAGTTTTTATTTTTAGGTTTCACTCTGTTCTCTCCTATATAGATAGATGAATTTGGAACTCTGAATATAACATGGTTTGTAGTAGCTCTTTGAAACTTGACAAAATAAAGGACTTCTCTGTTTTGTCTCTATGGTTTGTTTCCTCTTCAAGTAGCCCTAGGCACAGACTGTGGAAAAGCACTTTCATTGAGAGGGCTTCCAAACTTCAAAGAAATAACGAGTATCCGAAATATCAGCAAGGATATTTTCACCCAATCTTGATGATACTTGGTGGTAATGATCAGTATACAAATTCCACTTGGCTCACCAATTTTTGTTCTTCTATGTTGAAGCGTTCGTCTAGAGTAGGAGTTTTTATATTTAGGTTTCCCTCTGTTCTCTCCTATGTAGATAGATGAATTTGGAACTCTAAATCCAACATGGTTTGTAGTGCCTCTTTGAAACTCTACAAAAAAAAGTAGTTCTCAGTTTTGTCTCTATTGTTTGTTTCCTCTTCAAGTAGCCCTAGGCACCGACTGTGGAAAAGCACTTTCATTGAGAGGGGTTGCCAAGTTCTAAGAAATAACGAGTTTCTGAAATACCAGCAAATATTTTTTCAAGCAATCTTTATGATAATTGCTGGTAATGATCAGAAGACAAATCCCACTTGGCTCACCAAATTTTGTTCTTCTAGGTTGAAGCGTTCGTCTACAGTAGGAGTTTTTATATTTAGGTTTCCCTCTGTTCTCTCCTATATAGATAGATGAATTTGGAACTCTGAATCCAACAGGGTTTGTAGTAGCTCTTTGAAACTTGACGAAATAAAGTAGTTCTCAGTTTTGTCTCTATGGGTTGTTTCCTCTTTATATATCCCTAGGAATAGACTGTGGAAAAGCACTATCATTGAGAGGGTTGCCAAGCTTCGAAGAAATAACGAGTTTCCGAAATACCAGAAATATTTTTTCACCCAAACTTGATGGTACTTGGTCGTAATGATCGGTACACAAATCCCACTTGACTCACCAAATTTTGTTCTTCTTGTTTGAAGCGTTCGTTTATAGTAGCAGTTTATATTTTTAGGTTTCCCTCTGTTCTCTTTTATATAGATAGATGAATTTGGAACACTAAATTCAACATGGTTTGTGGTAGCCCTTTGAAACTTGACAAAATAATGTAGTTCTCAGTTTTGTCTCTATGGTTTGTTTTCTCTTCAAGTAGCCCTAGGCACAGACTGTGGAAAAGCACTTTCATTGAGAGGGGTTGCCAAGCTTCTAAGAAATAACGAGTTTCTGAATTACCAGCAAATATTTTTTCACCCAATCTTGATGCTACTTGGTGGTAATGATCGGTACACAAATTCCACTTCACTCCTCAAATTTTGTTCTCCTAGGTTGAAGCGTTCATTTACAGTAGCAGTTTATATTTTTAGGTTTCCCTCTGTTCTCTCCTATATAGATGGATGAATTTGGAACTCTAAATCCAACATGGTTTGTAGTAGTTATTTGAAACATGACAAAATAAAGGAGTACTCAGTTTTGTCTCTATGATTTGTTACCTCTTCAAGTAGCCCAAAGCAGAGACTGTGGAAATCAATTTCATTGAAAGGGGTTGCCAAGCTTCCAAGAAATTACGAGTTTCCGAAATAACAGCAAATATTTTTTCACCCAATCGTGATGATACGTGGTGGTAATGATCGGTACACAAATCCTACTTGGCTCACCAAATTTTGTTCTTCTAGGTTGAAGCGTTCGTTTACAGTAGCAGCTTTGATTTTTAGGTTTCAATTTGTTCTCTCCTATATAGATAGATGAATTTGGAACTCTAAATCTAACATGGTTTGTAGTAGCTGTTTGAAACTTGACAAAATAAAGGAGTTCTCAGTTTTGTCTCTCTTCTTTGTTTCCTCTTCAAGGAGTCCTAGGAACAGAATGTGGAAAAGCACTTTCATTGAGAGGGGTTGTCAAGTTCTAAGAAATAACGAGTTTCTGAAATAACAGCAAGTATTTTTTCACCCAATCTTGATGATACTTGCTGGTAATGATCAGAACACGAATCCCACTTGGCTCACAGAATTTTGTTCTTCTAGTTTGAAGCGTTCGTCTACAGTAGCAGTTTTTATATTTATGTTTCCCTCTGTTCTCTCCTATATAGATAGATGAATTTAGAACTCTAAATCCAACATGGTTTGTAGTAGCTCTTTGAAACTTGACAAAAAGACGTAGTTCTCAGTTTTGTCTCTATGGTTTGTTTCCTCTTCAAGTAGCCCTAAGCAGAGACTGTGGAAAAGCACTTTCATTGAAAGGGGTTGCCCAGCTTCCAAGACATTACGAGTTTCCAAAATACCAGCAAATATTTTTTCACCCAATCTTGATGATACGTGGTGGTAATGATCAGTACACAAATCCCACTTTGCTCACCAAATTTTGTTCTGCTAGGTTGAAGCGTTCGTTTACAGTAGCAGTTTTTATATTTAGGTTTCACTCTGTTCTCTCCTATATAGATAGATGAATTTGGAACTCTAAATCCAACATGGTTTGTACTAGCTCTTTGAAACTTGACAAATTAAAGGTGTTTTCAGTTTTGTCTCTCTGGTTTGTTTCCTCTTCAAGTAGCCCTAGGCACAGACTGTGGAAAAGCACTTTCATTGAGAGGGGTAGCCAAATTCTAAGAAATAACGAGTTTCTGAAATACCAGCAAATATTTTTTCACCCAATCTTGATGATACTTGCTGGTAATGATCAGAACACAAATCCCACTTGGCTCACCAAATTTTCTAGGTTGAAGCATTCGTCTGCAGTAGCAGTTTTTATATTTAGGTTTCCCTATGTTCTCTCCTATATAGATAGATGAATTTGGAACTCTAAATCCAACATGGTTTTTAGTAGCTCTTTGAAACTTGACAAAATAAAGGAGTTCTCAGTTTTGTCTCTATGGTTTGTTTCCTCTTCAAGTAGCCCTAGGCACAGACTGTGGAAAAGCACTTTCATTGAGATGGGTTGCCAAGCTTCTAAGAAATAACGAGTTTCCGAAATACCAGCAAATATTTTTTCACCCAAACTTGATGATACTTGGTGATAATGATCACTACACAAATCACACTTGGCTCACCAAATTTTGTTCTTCTAGTTTGAAGCTTTCGTCTACAGTAGCAGTTTTTATATTTAGGTTTCCCTCTGTTCTCTCCTATATAGATAGATGAATTTGGAACTCTAAATTCAACATGGTTTGTAGTCGCTCTTTGAAACTTGACAAAAGAAAGGAGTTCTCAGTTTTGTCTCTATGGTTTGTTTCCTCTTCCAGTAGCCCTAGACACAGACTGTGGAAAACACTTTCATTGAGATGGGTTGCCAAGCTTCTAAGAAATAACGTGTTTCCGAAATACCAGCAAATATTTTTTCACCCAAACTTGATGAATCTAGGTGGTAATGATCAGTACACAAATCCCACTTTTCTCAACAAATTTTGTTCTTTTAGGTTGAAGCATTCGTCTACAGTAGAAGTTTTTATATTTAGGTTTCCCTCTGTTCTCTCCCATATAGATAGATGAATTTGGAACTCTAAATCCAACATGGTTTGTAGTAGCTCTTTGAAACTTGACAAAACAAAGTAGAGTTCTCACTTTTGTCTCTCTGGTTTGTTTACCCTTTAAATAGCATTAGGCACAGACTCTGGAAAAGCACTTTCATTGAAAGGGGTTGCCAAGCTTCGAAGATATAACGAGTTTCCGAAATACCAAAAAATATTTTTTCACCCAATCTTGATGATACTTGGTGCTAATGATCAGTACACAAACCCCACTGGGCTCGCCAAATTTTGTTCTTGTAGGTTTAAGCGTTCGTATAATGTACCAGTTTTTATATTTAGGTTTCACTCTGTACTCTCCTATATAGATAGATGAATTTGGAACTCTAAATCCAACATGGTTTGTAGTAGCTCTTAGAAACTTGACAAAAAAAGTAGATCTCAGTTTTGTCTCTATGATTTCTTTCCTCTTCAAGTAGCCCTGTGCACAGACTGTGGAAAAGCACTTTCATTGAGAGGGGTTGCCAAGCTTCTAAGAAATAACGAGTATCCGAAATACCAGCAAATATTTTTTCCCCCATATTGATGATACTTGGTGCTAATGATCAGTACACAAATCCCACTTGGCTCACCAAATTTTGTTCTTCTAGTTTGAAGCTTTAATCTACAGTATCAGTTTTTATATTTAGGTTTCCCTCTGTTCTCTCCTATATAGATAGATGAATTTGGAACTCTAAATCCACATGGTTTGTAGTAGCTCTTTGAAATTGACAAAATAAAGGAGTTCTCAGTTTTTTCTCTATGGCTTGTTTCCTCTTCATGTCCCCCTAAGCAGAGACTGTGGAAAAGCACTTTCATTGAAAGGGGTTGCCAAGCTTCCAAGAAATTACGAGTTTCCGAAATACCAGCAAATATTTTTTCACAAAATCTTGATGATTCGTGGTGGTAATGACAAGTACACAAATCTCACTTGGCTCACCAAATTTTGTTCTTCTAGGTTGAAGCGTTCGTTTACAGTAGCATTTGTTTTTTAGGTTTTACTTTGTTCTCTCCTATATAGATAGATGAATTTTGAACTCTAAATCCAACATGGATTGTATTAGCTCTTTGAAACTTAACAAAATAAATGAGTTCTCAGTATTGTCTATTTGATTTGTTTCCTCTTCAAGTAGTCCTAGGCACAGACTGTGGAAAAGCACTTTATTTGAGAGGGGTTGCCAAGCTTCCATGAAATAACGAGTTTCCGAAATACCAGCAAACATTTTTTCACCCAATCTTGATGATACTTGGTGGTAATGATCAGGACACAAATCCCACTTGGCTAACCAAATTTTGTTCTTCTAGGTTGAAGCGTTTGTCTACAGTAGCAGTTTTTATATTTAGGTTTTACCCTTTTCTCTCCTATATAGATATATGAATTTGGAACTCTAAATCCAACATGGTTTGTAGTAGCTCTTTGAAAATTGACAAAATAAATGAGTTCTCAGTTTCGTCACTATGGTTTGTTTCCTCGTCAAGTAGTCCTAGGCACATACTGTAGAAAAGCACTTTAATTGAGAGGGGTTGCCAAGCTACTAAAATAACGAGTTTCCGAAATACCAGCAAATATTTTTTCACCCAATCTTGATGATACGTGGTGGTAATGACAAGTACACAAATCCCACTTGGCTCACCAAATTTTGTTCTTCTAAGTTGAAGCGTTCGTCTACAGTAGCAGTTTTTCTATTTAGGTTTCACACTTTTCTCTCCTATATTGATAGATGAATTTGGAACACTAAATCCAACATGGTTTGTAGTTGCTCTTTGAATTTTGACAAAATAAAAGAGTTCTCAGTTTTGTCTCTATGGTTTGTTTACTTTTCAAGGAGCAATAGGCACAGACTGTGGAAAAGCACTTTCATTGAGAGGGGTTGCAAAGATTCTAAGAAATAACGCGTTTCCGAAATACCAGCAAATATTTTTTCACCCAATCTTGATGATACTTGGTGGTAATGATCAGGACACAAATCCCACTTGGCTAACCAAATTTTGTTCTTCTAGGTTGAAGCGTTCTTCTACAGTAGCAGTTTCAATATTTAGGTTTCCCTCTGTTCTCTCCTATATAGATCGATGAATTTGGAACTATAAATCCAACATGGTTTGTAGTAGCTCTTAGAAACTTGACAAAATCAAGGAGTTCTCAGTTCTGTCTCTATGGTTTGTTTCCTCTTCAAGTAGCCCTAGGCTCAGACTGTGGAAAAGCACTTTCATTGAAAGGGGTTGCCAAGCTTCCAAGAAATTACGAGTTTCCGAAATACCAGCAAATATTGTTTCACCCAATCTTGATGATACGTGGTGGTAATGACAAGTACACAAATCCCACTTGACTCACCAAATTTTGTTCTATGTTGAAGCGTTCGTTTACTGTAGCAGTTTTTTTTTCTTTAGGTTTCACTTTGTTCTCTCCTATATAGATAGATGAATTTGGAACTCTAAATCCAACATGGTTTGTAGTAGCTTTTTGAAACTTGACAAAATAAATGAGTTCTCAGTTTTGTCTCTATTGCTTGTTTCTTCTTCAATTAGTCCTGGGCACAGACTGTGGAAAAGCACTTTAATTGAGAGGGTTTGCCAAGCTTCTATGAAATAACGAGTTTCCGAAATAGCAGCAAACATTTTTTCACCCAATCTTGATGATACTTGGTGGTAATGATCAGTACAAAAATCCCACTAGGCTCACCAAATTTTGTTCTTCTATGTTGAAGCGTTCGTCTACAGTAGCAGTTTTTATATTTCGGTTGTACAGTTTTCTCTCCTATATAGATAGATGAATTTGGAACTCTAAATCCAACATGGTTTGTAGTAGCTCTTTGAAACTTGACAAAATAAAGGAGTTCTCAGTTTTGTCTCTATGGTTTCTTTCCTCTTCATGTAGCCCTAAGCAGAGACTGTCGAAAAGCACTTTCATTGAAAAAGGTTGCCAAGCTTCCAAGAAATTACGAGTGTCCGAAATACCAGCAAATATTTTTTCACCCAATCTTGATGATACTTGGTGGTAATGATCAATAAACAAATCCCACATGGCTCACCAAATTTTGTTTTTCTAGTTTGAAGTGTTCGTCTACAGTAGCAGTTTTTATATTTAGGTTTCCCTCTGTTCTTTCCTATATAGATAGATGAATTGGGAACTCTAAATCCAACATGGTTTGTAGTAGCTTTTGAAACTTGACAAAATAAAGGAGTTCTCAGTTTTGTCTCTATTTTTTGTTTCCTCTTCAAGTAGCCCTAGGCACAGACTGTGGAAAAGCACTTTCAAAAAAATGGGTTGCCAAGCTTCCAAGAAATTACGATTATATGAAATTCCAGCAAACATTTTTTCACCCAAACTTGATGATACGTGGTGGTAATGACCAGTACACAAATCCCACTTGGCTCACCTAATTTTGTTCTTCTAGGTTGAAGCGTTCGTCTACAGTAGCAGTTTTTATATTTACGTTTCCCTCTGTTCTCTCCTATATAGTTAGATGAATTTGGAACTCTAATTCCAACATGGTTTGTAGTAGCTCTTTGAAACTTGACAAAATAAAGGAGTTCTCAGTTTTGTCTCTATGGATTGTTTCCTCTTCAAGTAGCCCTATCCACAGACTGTGGAAAAGCACTTTCATTGAAAGGTGTTGCCAAGCATCTAAGAAATAACGAGTTTCCGAAATACCAGCAAATATTTTTTCACCCAATCTTGATGACACTTGGTGGTAATGATCAGTACACAAATCCCACTTGGCTCACCATATTTTGTTCTTCTACTTTGAAGCTTTCGTCTACAGTAGCAGTGTTTATATTTAGGTTTCCCTCTGTTCTCTCCTATATAGATAGATGAATTTGGAACTCTAAATAAAACATGGTTTGTAGTAGCTGTTAGAACTTGAGAAAATAATGGTGTTCTTAGTTTTGTCTCTATGGTTTGTTTAATCTTCAAGGAGCCCTATGCACAGACTGTGGAAAAGCACTTTCATTGAGAGGGGTTGCCAAGCTTCTAAGAAATCACGAGTTTCCAAAACCAGCAAATATCCTTTCACCCAATATTAATGATACGTGGTGGTAATGACAAGTACACAAATCCCACCTGGCTCACCAAATTTTGTTCTTCTAGGTTGAAGCGTTCGTCTACAGTAGCAGTGTTAATATTTAGGTTTCCCTCTGTTCTCTCCTATATAGATAGATGAATTTGAACTCTAAATCCAACATGGTTTGTAGCAGCTCTTTGAAACTTGACACAAAAAAGTAGTTCCCAGTTTTGTCTCTATGGTTTGTTTCCTCTTCAAGTATCCCTAAGCAGAGACTGTGGAAAAGCACTTTCATTGAAAGGGGTTGCCAAGCTTCCAAAAAATTACGAGTTTCCGAAATTCCAGCAAATATTTTTTCACCCAATCTGGATGATACGTGGTGGTAATGACAAGCACACA